>NC_080467.1:1212500-1405000 GCF_030265055.1 Doryrhamphus excisus
ATTACCATTACATGACATTTTCCGATGATTTCACCCCAAGGTTGATGATCACACTGCTCCGAATAAAATAGTCAAACATTCTAACTCGCATTTTAGCCAAAAGTGGCATGACTAGATTTGTTGCCAGAGTATCTTGAGTAGTGCCGCAATTATTCATAATAACGTCTAATATTTGTGTTTCATGCAAAACAAGATATTCACACTCTTTTGGAAAACAGTGATCGACATTTGTGCCGCTTTTTCTGATGTGTTGCAGACCCAGACACTAATTCTATGTGTTTGGTTCGTACTTATTTGGTCCGTTTAGGGCAGGGGTGGGCAAACTACGGCCCGGGGGCCACATCCGGCTCGCCCTTTTTTTTTCCAAAGTATTCAATTTAAACTTAATATACAAGCTGGGATCATGACTTCAGACAACCTTTTGATGGTTTAAGTAGCTATCAGTTTGGTTATTTGATGTGGTCCGTTGTTTACAAAAAGGGACAGGAACGCATATAGCAGATAGCATGACACTTTTTACAGATATAATAATTCCAAAAAGTTTGGAATTCCTCGCTAACTGATTCCTCGCCAGCAGAGTCGCAAAGTTGGCTGCTCTGACGGACTGTTCTTTGACTGACCAGGTCCGTCCGATCGACGGCAAACGGCTATCACCGTTCTCTGCCGCCGCCACGCATACTAATGAGCTACAGTAAAATACAGTAGCACCTGCTCAGCTGAGACTTTGCCGGCGCCCCTTCAAATCCTCTTTTCTTCCCACATGTATTTGCGCGTACACGCACCATCGATGTGGCTTTGCTGCCACTTTTGCCCCCTGGCACAGGTCTGAGGCTCGCTCACGTCCCAAAGCTCTTAAGTCTTAAGCGGGATCACGCAAAAAAGGCCGGATGCTGCGAGTGTACGCATGAAAAGAAACATCTGCGTAAGAAAAGTCGTCTGTTGTTGCCTTTTTAAAATTTATTATCATAACGATACAATAAGAGAAAATAGACCTATGACATAATTTCTTGATATGTAAGAAACCCGGGACTGCATTTACATTTGCTTTTCACGCGGCGTCCATGCGCTTTTAGTGGCAATGCAGTGGAGTATAACTAAGCTAGCATGAAGGATATCCAAGCGTTTCGATCAAGCCTCTGGGAATTTTACATAACACATCATTGGCCAACATTGCTTTTTACATAAAGACAAAGCGGGCCACAAAGAACCACTGCACGGGCTTCTTAGCCTCAGACGAGCTGCTGCCTACGTTTTGCAGAGTCCTCTAAAGCTTCACGCTCCTGTGGTCACCGTTGTGCACGGAGAACGCCTCTGCTCGTACCCCCGACAGAAAGCTGCTTATTTTTTTAATACGTAGCCGAATCAAACGCTTTGGCTTATTTATTTATATGAAATCTTCACCGCCGTCCAAACGTGGAGGACGGAGGAGATGAAGTGCTATTGATTGTTCCTGTGCTGATGAAGATGTCATATTTTATCCATGTTTCACGCTCGTGAGCGTTCATTAAGAGCAAGGGGGGTCTAAACGTTCCACTGGGGGCCACGTGGTTAAAAATGAAAGGGTGCAAGGGAGAAATTATTACTATTTAGGTCAAGAAAACTGCACTTTTTTTCCAATTTTTGCTGTTAAAAAAATAAAAAAATGTCAACTTTTTAAATTATTTTATTAATATTCATACATTTTCTTCTCATAATATCATAACATCATTCCCATAATGTTTGTACTTTATTTCTGTAATATTTTCCTAACCTAATTTATTACAAAAATTAATTAAAATTACAACTTTTTTTGTTTATTTCTGATTATATACAACTATAAAAAAATATATATATTTATATTAAAACACCGTGCTACTAAAGTACAATTTTTCCTCTCATAACATTGCAAAATTTTTCTCATTAGAATCCAACTTTTTAAATTTGATTCTCAAATTATGACAGGAGCCTTTTCCATTTCTGATGATAATATTAAAGAAAATAAGAAAATTAATTAAAAAAATTAAAGAAAAACTGTTGTAAATATGATAATAATATGTAATTGTACAAGAATCACATCTTGATTTGTTGGATTGTTTTTCTTAATATTACAAATTTAAAATGACATACGTATGCGACTAAAATAACAACATTTTTCCTTCTAATATTCGAACATTATTATGAAAACATCACTTTTTTACTGCAGAATTTTCCAGTTTTATTGTGTTTTTTTTTTTTGGTTAAATGATATGTTTAGATGATATGTAGTACAATTTTTCCTCTCATAACATTGCAACATTTTTCTCATTAGAATCCAACTTTTTAAATATGATACTCAAATTATGACAGCAGCCTTTTCCATTTCTGATGATGCTATTAAAGAAAATAAGAAAATTTTAAAATTAATAAAAAAAATCAAGAAAAACAGTTTCATCTTTCTTCTTGTAAATATGATAATATTTGACATAACTTTCATGACAGTATATTTTTTCTGTGATGTAATTGTCCAAGAATCACATCTTGATTTGTTGGATTGTTTTTCTTAATATTACAAATTTAAAATGACATACTTATGCGACTAAAATAACAACATTTTTCCTTCTAATATTCGAACATTATTATAAAAACATCTCTTTTTTACTGCAGATTTTTCCAGTTTTACTGTTTTGTTTTGTTTTTTGGTTAAATGATATGTTTAGATGATATGTAGTACAATTTTTCCTCTCATAACATTGCAACATTTTTCTCATTAGAATCCAACTTTTTTTTAATGATTCTCAAATTATGACAGCAGCCTTTTCCATTTCTGATGATGCTATTAAAGAATTTTTTTTAAATTAATTAAAAAAATTAAAGAAAAACTTTCATCTTTCTTCCTGTAAATATGATAATATTCGACTTAACTTTCATGACAATATAATTTTAATAATTAAATTAATTTAATAATTTTGTCTGTGATGTAATTGTCCAAGAATCTTGATTTGTCGGATTGTTTTTCTTAATATTACAAAGTTAAAATAACATTTTTTTTTTATTTTAACTGTATGCTACTAAAATAACACAATTTTTCCTTCTAATATTCGAACATTATTATGAAAACATCACTTTTTTTATGCAGATTTTTCCAGTTGTACTGTTTTTTTTTGTTTGTTTCTTGTTAAATTATATATTTAGATGATATGTGTCGTAAAATGACCCCCGGGCTGCACTTTGGACACCTAATTTAGAGGCGGAAGGGCACTTAATGTTGAGCAATGAAGACCTCCTCTATAAATTGATCTGCTAAGATGCAGCAAACTAATAAGCAGTACTTGTTTCTTATATATTCCAACGTAAGCGTACGTATCCCAGCTGTACGTCATCGGCGTTCCAAGGATGCCACTTTGTCATTCCAAGGCCTCGTGACGCATCCACAGCCCGAGTGGACAGGTGGAGAATCAGAGCCATCTGGAGACACGGGGCTGACTGATGACTTTTTCCAGCTGACACCACACGACATTCGCGCCCCCCCCCCCCCCCCCCCCCCCCAGTCGGGTTTGCTCAATACAAATTATTTGACATTTAATGTCCTGCTGTCACCTTTAGTCCAGGTGTGGACGTGCGCCTGTGCGTGCACGCCAGACACCCACGCCAAACACTTTGCCGCTAACTTTCCACAGCAACTTGGCTAAACGAGTTTGCTTCTATTTCCCCGCAGTCCGTACGCCCGTAATCCAATCAATGCTGTCACATACCAGGCCGCATGAATAGGCGCAATATCAAATGGCTTAAGAATATAGATTGATGAACAGTCCATGACAGCATTAGCAGCCTCTCCAGATTGCAGATGGAAAAAAAAAAAAAAAAAAAAAAAAAATCGATGAATTTGAAGAGCTGTCATTTGCACAGGCCTCTTCCCTTAATGGCTGCGCCTTTCAGATGGGAATTACAAGTTGAAATATTCTTTCTGATTATTGGACATCCATAGCCAAATATGATTTACATTAATGAGGATAAGTGTATTAAAGGCATTTTTATCTCCCGGCAAAAGAAACAATTGAATAATGGCTATGGCAACCCGGCGCTGGCCAGAGATTATAGACAGGATGTAATGTCGCTTTAATTAGCTGAATTGTTCTGACTTTTCAGTTGAATCTAATAAGGCAAATATCCATCATCTTCATGTCCGCTTTTAATATGATGATATTTTTCAAGCCGGGTTGCCATACTTATTATTACCTCTGCCGTATCGACTACAATATGTCACTCGTATCGCTCGTTTGATATTACAGTAATCCTTCGCCACTTCCTGTTTTGAATTTTCTGGTTTAACTCTTTTGTTTTTAAAAAAATATATATTATGTTAATACATTGGCTGCACGGTGGTGGAGTGGTTAGCGTGACGCCACGCAGCTACAAGACCAGAGTTCGATTCCACCCTCGGCCATCTCTGTTGGGAGTATACATGTTCTCCCCAGTTTCCGCCCACTTTCCAAAAACATGCTAAGCTAATGTGTGAATGGTTGTTTGTCTATATGTGCCCTGTGATTGGCTGCCCACCAGTCCAGGGTGTACCCCGCCTCTCGCTCGAAGACCGCTGGGATAGGCTCCAGCTTATTTACTTCATGTTTTTAATTTTCTGGCTTAACTCTTTTGTTTAAAAAAAAATATATATTATGTTAATAAATTGGCTGCACGGTGGGGGAGTGGTTAGCGTGACGCCACACAGCTACAAGACCAGAGTTCGATTCCACCCTCATTCATATCTGTTTGGGGCTCCAGCTTATTTACTTCATGTTTTGAATTTTCTGGCTTAACTCTCTTGTTTTTAAAAAAATATATATTATGTTAATAAATGGGCTGCACGGTGGGGTAGTGGTTAGCGTGAAGCCACGCAGCTAAAAGACCAGAGTTCGATTCCACCCTCATTCATATCTGTTTGGAATATGCATGTTCGCCCCAGTTTCCGCCCACATTCCAAAAACATGCTAAGCTAATTTGTGAATGGTTGTTTGTCTATATGTGCCCTGTGATTGGCTGCCCACCAGTCCAGGGTGTACCCCGCCTCTCGCTCGAAGACCGCTGGGATAGGCTCCAGCTTATTTACTTCATGTTTTGAATTTTCTGGCTTAACTCTTTTGTTTTTAAAAAAAAAATTATGTTAATAAATGGGCTGCACGGTGGTGGAGTGGTTAGCGTGACGCCACACAGCTACAAGACCAGAGTTCGATTCCACCCTCATTCATATCTGTTTGGGGCTCCAGCTTATTTACTTCATGTTTTGAATTTTCTGGCTTAACTCTCTTGTTTTAAAAAAAATATTATGTTAATAAATGGGCTGCACGGTGTTGGAGTGGTTAGCGTGACGCCACACAGCTAAAATACCAGAGTTCGATTCCACCCTCATTCATATCTGTTTGGAGTATACATGTTCTCCTCAGTTTCCGCCCACATTCCAAAAACATGCTAAGCTAATGTGTGAATGGTTGTTTGTCTATATGTGCCCTGTGATTGGCTGCCCACCAGTCCAGGGTGTACCCCGCCTCTCACTCGAAGACCGCTGGGATAGGCTCCAGCTTATTTACTTCATGTTTTGAATTTTCTGGCTTAACTCTTTTGTTTTTAAAAAAAAATATTATGTTAATAAATTGGCTGCACGGTGGTGGAGTGGTTAGCGTGACGCCACACAGCTAAAATACCAGAGTTCGATTCCACCTTCATTCATATCTGTTTGGAGTATACATGTTCTCCTCGGTTTCCTCCCACATTCCAAAAACATGCTAAGCTACGTAATTTGTGAATGGTTGTTTGTCTATATGTGCCCTGTGATTGGCTGCCCACCAGTCCAGGGTGTACCCCGCCTCTCACTCGAAGACCGCTGGGATAGGCTCCAGCTTATTTACTTCATGTTTTGAATTTTCTGGCTTAACTCTCTTGTTTAAAAAAAAAAAAATTATGTTAATAAATGGGCTGCACGGTGGTTGAGTGGTTAGCGTGAAGGCCACGCAGCTACAAGACAAGAGTTCGATTCCACCCTCGCCCATCTCTGTTGGGAGTATACAGGAGGCTCCAGCTTATTTACTTTCTGTTATCATGTCTACTATAGCGGGTAATAAGAGTGTAAAAGGGACTATAGGGGTGCTATTTTATGTTCAGGGTGTTCTAATAATATTAAAACATACAATCTACTATTACAGCATAATTAGGAAAATATTCTATTATCAATAAATGATCTTACTTCACTTATACGGTCAAGTGTGGAACCAATAAAGAGTGATAAATGAGGGATTGAATGATTTTATTCATGTCGCTTTCCATATTATCCACCATTCACGATCACGCGGTGGTGCATTCACAGACACCGGAATTTAACATTACACTGCTCAATCAATACACAACTCTTGCATGTAGGATAAACCATCAAACACTTACAGTAATAATCTTGACATCGCTCAATTTCTGCTGGAATTGTGGAATTTTTTTTCCAAACCGATACCAACTAATAACTTTCTGCTTCTTAAAACCGATATGATGCCAATAATCGATAACTATAGTTTGTGCACACCTCAAACTAATCAAATACGTCCTAATCAAATACATACTCAGGAGAACCAGAAGGTAGAGCAGAGGGAGCCACCCGGCATGACCCACCGAGGTGCACTGTTTTCGGGCACACGCTCCGAGCAGCCGATGGGATGCCACGGAGGTCTCTGGCAACGCAACAAGCGTAGCGATGCTAGCGTCTCAGGTGGCTGATAAGGATTATCAGTATGATATCATTCATATTCATCTCATATCAGACCGGAAATTATGGTTTTAATAATTATCGTGCAGACTTTGTATGCACTTAAAGTACTGGAAAATCTTGCAGTTTTTTTAAGGACCAATTTGGGCACCATTTAAACACCAGTATCATTTCTAAAGTAACGATTTATGATACTGATATTGGATAATACGGAAGCGATAGCAACCCAATTTACCTCCAAAGTGCAACTACATATAAAATGTCACCGTGGCTCAATTTAATGTATTACGGTGAGTTTACTGATCCCGCTCATTCATGCAAAGGTCCATTTCCCCCACCTCGACTAAGCGACCAACTGTGGCTTAACCCCTGGAGGTATAATCCCATTTACTGGGATCTTCTGTTTTTATGTCCTCGTTAAAAGATGCTGAAGTAGCAACTCGATTTCAGCAAACATGCGGTTGGAATATTCCGTTTCTGAGCATAATTTCATGCGTAAAATAATACCTCTTCTGAACATTCACACCTTCGATTACATTTTTGCTTTAAGTAGAGCCGAGCTAGTGAATCTCGGAGAAGCCGATCATAAACAAAAAGTCAATTTTCAAATCCAAGCGATATGAATATAGATGCGTGCTATAGTTGGACGTCAATGCCAGTGACAGTTTTATTGCTTAAGACCTCTCCGCCGGGCAGGTTAGAGGAAGGGAGTGCACGACTGATGAGCATGGCAGGAAATTGGCAGATGGAAGCATCCATTTCACCGCTAATTAGGGTGTCCAAAAGCCAGCCGACTGACAGGGTTCAACTGGGCAATGTAGTGCCTGCCAGCTCCCATCCCGTGCGCTTTATAAAATGCTCTTTAATTCCCCGCCACAATATCATTAACTTTGTAAGTGGATGAACACAATGGACAAGCAATTTAATTAACTTCTACCATTGAATGTTGGAGGGGAGACTAAATGAAATTAATGCACAATATTTCCCAGCGAGGCAGCCAACCTTGGGAGTGGGTCTGGATTGTTGGCAGGTCAGGCGCTGCCGTGGGTTTGGCCTATTATGCCTTGTTTAGCCCCATCCGTAATATTTCCCTCAAACGTAAATAAAATCAGTGGTTTTGAGATCAATCATGGCCGTGTGTCGCTTTGCATTCTGGGAGATTTTAGAATAATGAAGTGAAAGCCTGGAAACACTCAAAAGCCAAAAGCTTTCACGGCGTACAAAGATAAAATACGTATATCGTACCAGACCAGCAATGGGAGATTGTCTGAAAGAGACGATCAATAAGTGGGCAGATTTCGTTTATTTATTTATTTTTTAATGCAGATATAGGTATATGCATTAAAGTTAGCGACTGTCAGTGGGTAGAAATCACACTAAAGCATTCCAATACAGTGAAACCCTGCTATGGTTATATGGTTTCACACTCGACCGTGATAAGTGAATTTCTGCAAAGTAGCATTCCTTATTTATAAATGGGAATTTTTTTGTAGTTAGCATAGTAAACCTGTTTAAAACCTCGAAATATATTAAAAAAACATTATTAGAGCCCTCAAGACATGAAATAATAAGTGAATATGATAAGTGATAAGTGAATTTCTGCAAAGTAAGATTCCTTATTTATAAATAGAACTTTTTTGTAAATAGAAATTGTCTTGTAGTTAGCATAGTAAACCTGTTTAAAACCTCAAAATATATTAAAAAAACATAAGTGAATTTGAGAAGTGATAAGTGAATTTCTGCAAAGTAGGATTCCTTATTTATAAATAGATTTTTTTTGGTAAATAGAAATTGTTTTGTAGTTAGCATAGTAAACCTGTTTAAAACCTCGAAATATATTAAAAAAACATTATTAGAGCCCTCTAGACATGAAATAATAAGTGAATTTGAGAAGTGATAAGTGAATTTCTGCAAAGTAGGATTCCTTATTTATGAATATATTTTTTTTGTAAATAGAAATTGTTTTGTAGTTAGCATAGTAAACCTGTTTAAAACTTTGAAATATTAAAAAAACACTATTAGAGCCCTCAAGACATGAAATAATAAGTGAATTTGATAAGTGAATTTCTGCAAAATAGGATTCCTTATTTATAAATAGATTTTTTTTGTACATAGAAATTGTTTTGTAGTTAGCATCGTAAACCTGTTTAAAACCTTGAAATATTAAAAAAAAATTATTAGAGCCCTCAAGACATGAAATAATAAATGAATATGATAAGTGATAAGTGAATTTCTGCAAAGTAGGGTTCCTTATTTATGAATATATTTTTTTGTAAATGGAAATTGTTTTGTAGTTAGCATAGTAAACCTGTTTAAAACCTTGAAATATAAAAAAAAAAACATTATTAGAGCCCTGTAGACATGAAATAATAAGTGAATTTGATAAGTGATAAGTGAATTTCTGCAAAATAGGATTCCTTATTTATAAATAGATTTTTTTTGTACATAGAAATTGTTTTGTAGTTAGCATAGTAAACCTGTTTAAAACCTCGAAATATAAAAAAAAAACATTAGAGCCCTCCAGACATGACATAATCAGTGAATTTGATAAGTGAATTTCTGCAAAGTAAGATTCCTTATTTATAAATAGAACTTTTTTGTAAATAGAAATTGTTTTGTAGTTAGCATAGTAAACCTGTTTAAAACTTCAAAATATTAAAAACAACATTATTAGAGCCCTCTAGACATGAAATAATAAGTGAATTTCATAATTGATAAGTGAATTTCTGCAAAGTAAGATTCCTTATTTATAAATAGAACTTTTTGTAAATAGAAATTGTCTTGTAGTTAGCATAGTAAACCTGTTTAAAACCTCAAAATATATTAAAAAAACATTATTAGAGCCCTCTAGACATGAAACAATAAGTGAATTTGATAAGTGATAAGTGAATTTCTGCAAAGTAGGATTCCTTATTTATAAATAGAATTTTTTTGTAAATAGAAATTGTTTTGTAGTTAGCATAGTAAACCTGTTTAAAACCTAGGAATATTTTAAAAAAAAATAACATTATTAGAGCCCTCTAGACATGTAATAATAAGTGAATATGATAAGTGATAAGTGAATTTCTGCAAAGTAGGATTCTTTATTCATAAATAGAATTTTTTTTGTAAATAGAAATTGTTTTGTAGTTAGCATAGTAAACCTGTTTAAAACTTTGAAATATATAAAAAAAACGCTGTTAGAGCCCTCAAGACATGAAATAGTAAGTGAATTTGATAAGTGATAAGTGAATTTCTGCAAAGTAGGATTCCTTATTTATAAATAGAAAATTTCTTGTAAATAGAAATTGTTTTGTAGTTAGCATAGTAAACCTGTTTAAAACTTCAAAATATTAAAAACAACATTATTAGAGCCCTCTAGACATGTAATAATAAGTGAAGTCGATAAGTGGTAAGTGAATTTCTGCAAAGTAGGATTCCTTATTTATAAATAGAAAATTTCTTGTAAATAGAAATTGTTTTGTAGTTAGCATAGTAAACCTATTTAAAACCTTGAAATATTAAAAAAAAAAACATTATTAGAGCCCTCCAGACATTAAATAATAAGTGAGTAAGTGATAAATGAATTTCTGCAAAGTAGGATTTCTTATTTATAAAAAGAAATTTTTTGTAGTTAGCATAGTAAACCTGTTTAAAACTTCGAAATATATATAAAAAAACATTATTAGAGCCCTCTAGACATGAATAACCCCTCCCTCCGCCTCCGGTAGTCCACTTTACGCTTACATTGGAGACATAATAAGATAAGGTAAGAAATAACATTGACTCACGCATGTTAGCATTTGGACAGTTCCACAATAATTGTGTATTTGGGCCCCTTTTCACAACCTTTTCACTGGGAAATGAATAAGTTAGTTTGTTAAAATGTCTTTGATCAGTTTGATCTGTTTAACGCCGTATTCCCCATATGGGTACCCCATTACAAACACCTACGCTAGAGAAAGGGCTTCATTCAGACCAAGACAGATGGTCCCAATACTTGGGCCTCCTTCAAATGACTGGAAGTGATAGAGGAAGTTTTAATGAGAGTTTTTTTTTCTGTGTATCCAGTCAGGCTTTCCAGCCAGCCGATGAATAATAGACATTGTGGCTCAATACTGTGAATACTCAATCAATGGCTCAGGAAGTGGGCCTTGGCAAACACATATGGCGGACGGGGGGTTGGGGGGTGGGGGTGGGGGGGGGTAGCATATTCTGCAGCGGTAGAAAAATACTGAGACCTCTCCATCTTTATCTGTGGGCTGAAAAAGCACAGCATCTCTATTGATGAGGAGACAAAGAAGCTGTTTGGGCGGTATTGGACATTTGCTCAAAGATGCTCACTTGAAGGTGATTATTTGACCAAGACCCTGCATCAATGCACATCTTTGATGAGGGAAAAGATGCTGTGATGGAAAGAGAAATTATTATACATCATTGTGTTATCAGTAAAACAATTAAAGGGATAATTGGGATATTTTTTTACATGAAGTTTTATGACACTACCACAAGCAGTGTAGTACATCAAAGGTGACTTTCCCCAACTTCGTCTTGTGAGATGAGTTCTGGACGGTGTTGTTTTTTTCCACAAAGAAAACCGTCCAGAACTATCCCTTTAATGCATCATTAATCTGTTCCAGAAGGTCCGATTCTATCCGGAACATACTGTAACAAAATCAGTGATTCTCATAAGTTATAATGTTTACGTAAAATTTGGTTTTTATAGTTTTACACTCATATATTTACATGCAGAAAACAACTAAAAATGGAAGGAATTAATACATTTTTAAGGTTACCCTTACCTTCATTGAGCATGTAGTGTAGTCCGTTATGTAGTGTAAGACACCAACAGGCAACATGGACACCACCTGTGTGTTTTGCCACAAGTCTCAAAAATGTAAACACAAAACACACACTATAGTTTTACATGCATTAAACATTTCAAAATGAAAGGGATAAAACATTGAAGGTTACATTGATGACGAGATTAACACACACAAATGGAAGGACACATTATGGCAGCGAATAAACAAAAACACCACCTTCGTGTTTTGCCATGAGATATTTCTTGAATTTAATAGCGTTTCTCACCTCAAGTTCCCGCATTCCCTGCTATGTGGAGCATAGCATCATTGCTATGCCCCACAAAGCCATTCCGCCACACTTTGTTAGCGGCTGTGGGACAGCAGAATATTACTCTGTGAAGCTTTACAGTGACACCGTGATGACACGGGAGTGTGTACGTGGCAGCTCTCTCGGGACAGAGCGCTTTTCCCTCCGCACAGATTGGAGGTGAGACCTTGAAAGAAAAATTATTACTTTTATGTTTGCTTTATGGCCCATTTTTCACCTTAAATGCAGAAAATCTATTCAGAGGTCACAGAAATCCCGCTTCTCTCCATTGGCCAGAACTAATTCCTGCAGCCCTCGGTATCGATAAAGCATTCACGGGAGCAAAGTATGCAGGCTATGTACTGCGGCGTCTAAGTCTCTATTTTCTAGCAGGCAGTCTATTGGGACTTGTTCGGTCCTTATCTGCTCCGGTATTAGAAATGTCAACTGCACACTTGCATGGACACACACAGAGAGAATAGATCCGAGCTGTTGTTGCCTCAGCGTGCCCTTATCTGGTAGCCACATTGCAATACAAGTCGTGATAAGAGATAGCATTGGCACAAGCGGTCATAAAATCCGAGCTTTTACGGCGCGGTTATTGTCTTTGCTTGTACAATTATGGTGATTACTCATTTCCTCGTTCCCTCCCCACAACGCTCAACATCCACTTAATAGACTGCATTTTTCTAATAGAAAATTAAGTGTCCCCTTGGCCGTAGGGTTTATAAATATGTAAAATACCTTTTTAATTATTTTGCCTCTATCTGGCAGCTAATCAGTAAAGTGAGACGTGACAAACATACGCTTGACACGGGCTATTGTTAAGCTCCCGGTAAAAGATAAGCACGGCCTGTCAGCACAGTCCAGCCCTAATTAATATTTGGAAGCTGTCATGTCGGGAGACAAATTGATGAATTGTGGCCTGCTAATATAATGGCTTCTTCATGAAGACTTGTGCCGAGAGGACAGGAGAGGAGAGGAGAGAGAGGCCGCTAGCCGCTTGCTTTTGGAGCCTCGATGTCAAATGGATATTTACTGGGGTTGAGGGTTAAGTAGACTACAGAAAGCTGCGTACGGAGTTGGACATGGATTTGTGTTTGATGGGATATTAAGCAGTCCGTCTCGTGCATTAATGAATGGCTTCTAAAAGGAGCCGCTTTCATTCCGGTCATGAAAATGATATGAATATTTTCACCATTTTCATCATTTAACACGTTTTCGTTTGGTGGGCTTTTTAAAATTTGTTCGAGGTTACAGTTCTCCCTTGCAGTATCGCGGTTCAATTATAGTATAATTATAGACTATGGTCTGTTACTCAAAAATACTGAAATGAAAATGAAAGTTCCCCTCCTGTTCCGTGTGGAAGTGGTAATGTTTTGCTTTCTTAAATTTAGAAGAAAAATATCGGTAGCTGGCAGGTTTTCCATACCCTATGGAAATATTTACTTTTATTAACTTTTATTAATTGTATAAATATTATACATATGATATTTATTTATAAATATTTTATAAATATTATATATATGATATTTATTTATTTATAAATATTTTATGTATATATTTTATAAATATATATGATATTTATGTGTATATGTATATATATATATATAATATTAATGAAATTAATACAATTTTATAAAAGTAAATATTTTCATTGGGTATGGAAAATAATACATATAATACAAAGTTCCCCTCCTGTTCCGTGTGGAAGTGGTAATGTTTTGCTTTCTTAAATTTAGAAGAAAAATATCAGTAGCTGGCAGGTTTTCCATACCCTATGAAAATATTTACTTTTATTAACTTTTATTAATTGTATAAATATTATATATGATATTTATTTATAAATATTTTATAAATATTATATATATGATATTTATTTATTTATAAATATTATATATATATATATATATATATATATATATATATATATATATATATATATATATATATATATTTATGAAATTAATACAATTTTATAAAAGTAAATAATTTCATTGGGTATGGAAAATAATACAATATATAAATACTATATATATGATTTATTTATTTATAAATATTATATATATATTATAAATATTATATATATGTGTATGATATTTATTTATAAATATTATGTAAATATATATAATATTTATAAAATTAATAAAAGTTAATAAAAGTAAATACTTTCATAGGGTATGGAAAACCTGCAATTTCCCGATATTTTTCTTCTAAATTTAAGAAAGCAAAATATTACCACTTCCACACGGAACGGGAGGGGAACGTTTAGTTTCATTTCAGTATTTTTGAAAAGCTGATTCTATATATATATATATTAGGACACGCGTATATTCACATTCCATGATGCGCAAAACTGATAATATGACTTATGGAAAATTACTGAGAGACACACAAATAGCATTTTTGGCTCTTTCCACGTTTTTTCTAATGTTGCAAAGAGTGAATTAAAAACAAGAAAATATGTTTACATACAGTATGCTTTGTATTCAATGTTTTATAGTTCATAAAGTTCATAAAGCAAAAAGTCCAAAGAGACACATCGACACAAATAAGTGAAGCTTTCTTGGAATCCCGGGAAGAGTGGGAAGCCCTGACCTTGAGTCTTGCCTTTGCCCGTTTTCCCGTCTTATTCTCTATAGCCCCCCCCCGCCCCCTTTTTCCCGTTCTCCATCAGAGAAAGGAAGTAGGGGAGCGCACACATAAGGTACAGGTCACCAGCCGCTCCCCTCATCAATTAAATGTGCGACAGTGTTTCTTCTCCGTCGGCTGAACTTCCATGTCAAGGAGATGAGCGGGACCTCATGTTTTTGCTTTTGACAAATCAGCAAATGTTTAATCTCAAGATGTGCCAGCACTCATAAATAATGCAGGCTGAGTCCAAACTGTCGCCCGTCCTGTCGGAGCGAGGTTTTTTTTTTTTTTTTTTTTTGTCAACAGAAAAATACAGGAAGACTAAATCCATGTCTTGTCTCCTTCATCCGCTCCGGTACTCAAACCCTCACTTCATTTGTCCTTCGTTTCCTGTTTCTGTCTCCTACCTCGACTTCACTGTTTTCCGTTTTGGCCATAAACGACTCCAACGACTCCCAACGACTCACTCGTATTTGAATTCAATTGTGCCCTCCTTTTGGGAGAAGTTACTCACTGGCCTTCACCTCCCTTTTCGGGACTCGGAATGATCCTCAGGCAAAGGTCTGCCGTCTGAAAGACGTCTCGGATTGAGCCGGAGCTTTGCCTTCATTTGCCCTAAATGTAAAGAGGACTAACAGAAAGCAGGGTAGTGGACTGTGAACCGCATCAAATCCCCGTCTTTTGCCGCTCTCACTTCTTCCCACACACTTTGATTGGTTATTCCACACGCTGGGAAACTTTGACGATTGTTCACAGGGAAAATTTCGATTTTAAGCCTATTGAAGTGCGTCTTTATTCGTTCATAGGTGCAGTTGAATGCATCCTTTGGGGAGCTCGGGTTTATGAGCCGATGTTCCGAGGACGGTTGGCGTGTTGTTGTGTTTCGGAACCGCTCAAGTTTAATAGCATTGTGATGTTGGTCTGTTTATTTCCACACAACGTGGACAACAATTAATGTGATTAACGACCATTTTCTTAGTCTATTCATTTGAAGATTGTTTTTTTTTAATTGAGTATTTGATTAGACGGACTAAATCAATATAAACTAAATATAAACAGTTGGTAATATGGGCTACAGCGTATCGGAAAAGAAGCAAAAAAGTTCACCGTTCACTCTGTGGCCAACATGCAAACCACTAGACCACCGTGCGGCCTTACCGAAGCAGTTGTCAATTCATTGGCTAATCAATTAGCCATGGATTAATTGTTGCACTACTGCATTTACTGCATCTTAACAAGACCCACAGTTCACAAAAAGCTATTTTGCTATTCGATTAATCGCTTTTTGACTAAAAAAATTAACTAAACTAAAAACTAAATTAATTAATTGATTTCAGCCTCTTAAATGTGAATGTTTTCACCTCGTACTTCGGTACGTGATTAAAAAAAATCAAATAAAATGAAGAAAAAAAACAACCAAAAAACAAACCTTAAACTATATTAGGAAAGCAGGAAGTGAACAAATGTAACAGTTACTGATTGTAAAAGTACCAGATGGAGGGGTAGGATTTAATAAGCTTTGCTTCTTCCTACTCCTTTTGGACATGTGGAACTGGGAACTGGTTATGGGATGCACTCAATTGGAATCTGATGCATGTTCAAATGAAATAAAACCATTACCATTACCATTACCATTACCATTACCATTACCATATTTTATTATTCATCCATGAAAGCAGACCTGCTATCTTTTTGTTTTAGGCAAAACTGAATCAGATTTGAACGGTGTGCAGCTAGGGGACCTGGGTTCGATTCCCACATTGGGCAGATTTTGCATGTTTTCCCCGTGCATGCCTTTTCTCCGGATAATCCGGTTTCCTCCCACATTCCAAAAACATGCTAGGTTAATTGGTGACTCCAAATTGTCCATAGGTATGAATGTGAGTGTGAATGGTTGTTTGTCTGTATGTGCCCCGTGATTGGCTGGCCACCAGTCCAGGGTGTACAACCGCCGTCAGGATAAGCGATATAGAAAATGGATGGATGGATGAATCGGCATTGACGTTGGAAAACAGTGATTGACATTTTCTGCCTCTTTTCTGCGATTTGTGTTTGGTCTAATTTATTAATCGAAATAATTAATAATTAATCGAAACGACAAGCTTCGGATTGATGGACTGAGAAAATATCAATAGTTTCAGGCCAATTGAAGATACTAAATATCTCCTCCAAAGTAGTTTTCCAACCTAATTCCCAGGTTCTTTGTCTCGTTCTTGCAGGCGCTGGGAAGTTTCTACTTCATTCACGAATCTTTGAAAAACATCCAGCAGTTTGATTTCAAAGGTGAGTCACGCATCCATCATGGCGAAGGACTTGAAAATGAAAATCCTCCCGTGGTGGCCCCTCATCCCACCCCGGCACGTCACGCGGGCTATTCCCGCTTCCATCAAAAGCAACGAGCTAAGATTGTCTTTGAGGATAATGTAAAAGGAGCGGGACAGACTGGTCATGATTATTAATATTAGGATTTAATTCATAAGATTTCGGGCTTACAGTAATGGTGTGCGGCGGGTTATTGGACAGTTACGGCGCTCTCATCAGCCCGCCGTGTCAGAGGGCCCCGGGGTCCTGTGGCCACGCTAATTAAAGAAGGGATATAGATGTGGAGGCTCCTTCCTTCCTATTAGACCCTAGTCAGCATTAGCACCAGTTACCCCAGTGAAGGACAGGGCGAAAGCGGGGGGGGGGGGGGGGGGGGGGGGGGGTCCTTCGGGGGAGGAGGCCACATCCCGCAGCCCGCTTTATGCTTTTCAAATCTCATTTACAATTTCAATTACATGAACTCGCACGGCGATACCAATATTTGCACACGTCACCTGATGTTAGCCGTTAGATCAGTACAGTAATATTAAATATTATTAAACATGCATGCTTGCAGATCTAAGAAATCCATTTGTTACAATATTTTTAACTACAGATGCAATTACGATTATTTTCTTAGTCGATTAATCTGTACTTTGTTGTTTTGATTAATTGAATAATTGGTTAGGCTGCTGTACAACAGGGGTGTCGAAAGTGTGCCCCGGGGGTCAATTATAGCCCACTACTACTACTACTACTACTACGATAATAATAATGAAAATAATAATGAAAAAAATGAACAAAATAAAAAAATGACAAAAATGACAAAAATGAATAAAATGAAAAAAAATGACAAAAATGAAAAAAATTAAATAAAATTTTTTATAATAATAAAAATAATAATATTAATAATAGAAAAAGCAAAAAAAATGAAAAAGAGCAGAATTTTTGCCACCATTTGTAATTGGCCCTTAGCACATTGAGGAAATAAAACCTAATTAAATTAAAAAATAATATTCAAGAAAACTTAATGAAACATTAGGGTCCGCACGGTGGACTAGTGGCTAGCATGTTGGCCACAAAGTCAGGATATCGGGAAGTTCTGTGTGGAGTTTGCATGTTCTACCCGTGCATGCGTGGGTTTTCTCCGGTTTCCTCCCCCATTCCAAAAACATGCTAGGTTAATTAGCCACTCCAAATTGTCCATAGGTATGAATGTGAGTGTGAATGGTTGTTTGTCTATATGTGCCCTGTGATTGGCTGGCCACCAGTCCAGGGTGTGCCATACCTCTCGCCCCAAAGACAGCTGGGATAGGCTCCAGCATGCCCCCTCGACTCTAGTGAGGATAAGCGGCATAGAAAATGAATGGATGGCAAAACAACAAATACATTTTTAGGCCATGTTATGAAAAATAAGAAAAAATACATTTAATACAAAAATTAATGGGAAAAATTGGGAAAAATTTGAAAAATTAAAAATATCATGATAATAAAGTAAAAATGTTGTGGGGAGGCAAAATAGTTTAAGAACAAAATCTACCTAAACAAAGTTTTAAGAGATGTTTTGTCACCTATAATAGAAAGGTTTAAATGTATATTATTTATTAGATATGTGTAATTGATAATGGTTTTTGGTTAACAAATGTAAAATATAAGTGGCCCCCTTACATTTTTCAGTTGTGGCCCTCGTCGGAAAAAATGTTGACCCCCCCCCCCTGCCCTAAACAGACCAAACACAGTAGGTTTAACAGTGGTTTGGTCCACAAAATATAAGAAAAATGTCCATCGCTGTTTTCCAAAGTCAAAGCTATATGTGTGGAAAAAAAGGTCTCCTTGGATGGATGACTAAGGAAATGAAAAATATTTAAATTTGAGAGGCTGATATCAGGTCATAGTTCCATTTTTATAACCCAAAACGAATAATATTTTCCATTTCAGTGTTAGCTTCAGCATCTGACCATGCTATTTGTGGATAAATACATTTTCTATGACATGAAATATGGTTCTGGTGATTGCAGTGTTTTGCTTTGTGACCAGCAGGTGGTGCAATTGCCTGCGAAAGGCAAGCGGCTCCTTGTGCAAACTAATGGCTTTTTAGAGATTATTAATCACATACCAGGGGTCTTTGAAAATGAACCTTTGTTGCATATTTTTATTCCCGTTTTCATCAGCAAAGAAATTCCGCAAGGTGGCAGGGAAGGAGACTTGCTCCGAGATGCTGGAATGCACACCCATGCTGGAGAAGGAGAAGTTTCCTCAGGACTACTTTCCTGAGGTGAGTAGTAGGATGTTGTTATCTTGGTCCGGAAATGTCAGTGTGGAAAAGGAATCTCATCAATCACATATTCCAGTGGGAAAAAGCATTAGAATATGAATATAATAAGTAAATATCTGAAGTTGTTACTAAATATATTAAAATTGTAATGAAATAATCTAGATTAATATCTTTATTATGCTTTTTTATACATTTTCATGCTTTTTATTGTCCTAGAAAAAATGCTTTTTTTTGATTCCGGGACAAACCAAATTGAAATCTTCGATGTTGAAACTCTCCGCTGACTCTTGTGTGTTCAATTTTGCGGTATGGCGGTGATGGCGTGCGCCCTCGTAGGGCCGCCGCCGCCGCCGCCGCGCGCCGAGCAGGGCTATGCTGATGTAGTCATAAAGAGCACCGCCGCCCGCATGTCATCCCCACACTCCCCACTCATCTGTCAACCATGCTCCGACGAGCCGCCTCTGCAAATATATGCAAAACAGATGGATTCCACTCCGTTCGCACACGTCCCCCCAATTTCCATGTTCTTTCGCAAACTGTCGGAAAACCGTGCTTGGTTGTGTCGGGGATCTGGATATGATCAATATCCAGTCTCAATCTGGATATGATGAAAAAACAATTACATATTTAGACACAAATCCAGTTATTATTCCGTTTATAAGGACAAGCAGCAAAAAAACGCAACCAAAGTTGGAAAAGTTTCCTGATTTATTCTTCTTTCCTGACTGGGATATGAATCTGGGATGACGCTCCAGATAATGTTAGCCCATTTAAAAAGAGCACATTTGTGTAGTCTATCAGGGTCGCAAAGTATTTTTTTTTTTTTTTTTTACCCTCCCCCTCATCCCCCTCTTTCCAGCCCTCCATAGTGAGAAATTGGTTGTTATCATAGATCACAGATACGGCTCAAACCTCTTATGAAAGATGAATTAATTTCACTAATGCTTTAATGCAAAGCTCTCATGAGGGAGGCAGACTGGTGATAACCCCTGCCTCGTCCCCGCTTCCTCCGCCCGTGATTTATGCCCTCTTTTAGTAGATGAAACTGCCTACATTTGCCATCCATCTGAGGCTTTGAGGAATCCTATTACACGGGGATCTTGGAACGAACACGGTGCCACACACACACACACACACACACACACACGACGGTCCCAAACCAGTTGCTTTGATTCCGGCTCGTTTTGGGGGTGCAGAGTTAAGTCTTGAGATTTACTTCCACAAAGATGGCGGCCGCTGTTTTTATTCGTCAGACTGGAGAGTGATAGCGGACAAACGAGTCGGTCGGTGGAAGACAGATGTTTTCCTCATGCATCTGTCTGAGCGTTATGGTTGCCCATCAATAAAATGTCATTGGCCGGGATGCTGATGACATCATGCTGGGAGGCTTTAGTGTTTGTGCGTGTGTGCGTGTACAATACAGTGGGAACGCCGATTTCACATGCAATCCGTTTTCGGGAAGATGGGCCCCCCGCTGACGTGTGCAGGGGCATCCAAACTTTTGCATATAAAAAAATCTGAGGATTTGGGGACAACTTATATTTTACATACATATGTAGCTAAGTCATTTACAGTAGTGATAAAATGTATTTCTTGCTAATTTTGGTCATTTTTAAAAAAAATAAAAAAAATAATGAAAAAAAATAATAAAAAAATAATATTACATATTATATTTCAACTTTAATCTCATATTTTATCTCTGAGTATTTTGACTTTTAAGAATTATGGTTTTCCATAATATTTGCATTTTTCTCAAAATATTTTTTTTCTAAACCTGCCTATTATTATATTTTGCTTATTTCTCATGATATTGTGATTTTAAAAAAAATGTTAAAATTTTTTTATTCGATGCTTCTGAAATTGTTTTCTACAACTTTTTTCTTGTAATATTAAGACAACTTTCTTGTATTTTATTTTATTTTTTATGACGTGAGGGCCAATTGTAAAAAAAAAAAAAAAAAACTAAAAAAAACATTAATTTCATGTTAATTTCTTGATGCCATTTTAAAATTTAATTTAGAGTCAATACAAAATAAAAACAAAAAACCCAGTGGGCCGTAAATAGTCCCCCGGGCCACACTTTGGATAGGATAGATGGATAGATTTATAGAGTCAGTCAATTTTCGACAAGCAGGAAATGCTTAAAATCACATTGATTGCATAAGTTAACCATCATATAATAAAGAAAGTTACTTTATTTATTTTTTTTTATTATTATTTTTTTTAAGTTACTTTATTTTTAACCAGTCATAAAAGTGTAAAAATAAGTTAGTCTCTGTTAATATTGAAACTTTTTAAAACCTCTGACTCTGTAGTTTGTGTCATAAGATCTGTACTGATAAACTGATGCGTTCTAATTAGGGCTGTCAAAATTAACACGTTAATGACGCACTGGTGGTATTCTATATCTGTAGTTACAGCCGCCTGGCCCTGGCGATGGAAATATGGCTGCCAATTTAGCGCCTATGTCCTTTCTGACCACCACCAAGGCGGGTGAAGTGCCCTGCCCAAGGACACAACAACAGTGACTCGGTGGAGTGAGCAAAAAAAAAAAAAAAAATCTGTGTGAGTTATTGTGTGTCGCTGCTCTATAGGAGTCCACAACTCAATACAAAGGGCTGAAAATGATCATAGTAAGTCCCCTTTAAAACATTTATGAAGAAAGTTTGCAAACATCATTAGAAAAGAAAGGTAGCCATGATGGGTTTTGTTGTTTTCCGATATCCTGACAGTCTTTTACCCCCCCCCCATTTTTTTTATTGCATGAGTAATACATGCCTCCACAAACCATTGCATCATAAGGATTTGTCATTGGCCAATATAAATAAAGTATACGACCCAGGCCTTAATGTGCCCTTGCTATTGATTGTTTTACACGAGCGGAGAAAAAAATTAAAAGGAAGAAAATGGCCGACAGGCTGTAGATCAAGCCGCATAAGAGTTTGTATTTGTTGTTCTCACCACAAGCGTGCCCATAAAAGCATGGACTTGATTCCGTGTACCCTTTTAGTGCCCTCTGTTGTTCGCCGTCATACAGATAATCTGATCGCTGCAAACTTCCTCCATTTTATTATTATTATATTCTTATTCATATCTTTGATACGTTGGCGTCTGATGGCTTGCGCTATGGAGATGAAGTCGCTGGAAATGTTTTTGCTTTTGGAATTCTACCTGCGTTGGTCAGCCGACAAGTCACCTGTGACAGATGGCGACGTTCGGCACGTCAGACGTGATCCATGAGCTTGTTATGTCAGCGCCGTGTTGATGTCGTGACGATCATTTCAAAGCGAAACCCTCTTTTTGAACACCACGGCGGTCATAACATTTGGATTCAATTTCCCTTAAATGTCACATGTACAGTATTTTAACACGAGGAGGAAGTCGGCACATTTTGCTTTTGTTGGCTAATTGGCGGTGCAGCTGTGACATAACTTTAATTACCGCCTCGTTTGTTATGAAATATGTGTGTACGAAGTGTAAGGTTAGAACATATTACAACAATAATAGCATTTTAATCACACTTAATAGTCTTGAGATGATACTTGGAATATTTCTTCCACAGTTTGACACTGGAACAGAGGATTTCAATTACAGTAGTGCTCATTTTCAGTGTTTTGTGGACTCCTATAGAGCAGCTATGACCAGCAGCGTTTCCATGGTTTTGTGATTTATTATAATATTTATTGATTAATCATATTAATTTATTATAATATATTTTTCAAAAAATAAAATAAAATAAAAAATATATTTTTCAAAAAGGAGATATAATAAAATAAAAAATATACGTATATATATTTAAAAAAAGAAATATATATATATATATATTTTTAATAATAAAATAAAAAATATATATATTTAAAAAAAGAAATATATATATATATATATATATATATATATAATAATTTATAATCAATAATATTTTTATAATAAAATAAAAAATATATATATTTAAAAAAAAATAAAAAAATTATATTCCCCCCCCAAAAAATGTTTTTTTTTTCAAATAGAAAAATAATAAAATAAAAACATTATATTTTTCAAAAAAATAAAATAAAATATATTTTAAAAATAAAATTAAATTAAAAAATTATATTTAAAAAATAAAATAAAATAAAAAAATATTTTTCAAAAAGAAAAGATAATAAAATAAAAAATATTATATATTTAAAAAAATAAAATAAAAAAATAGATTTTAATAATAAAATAAGATAAAAATATATATTTTTTAAAAAAATAAAATAAAAAAATTATATTTTTCAAAAAATAAAATAAAAAAATATTTTTCAGAAAGAAAAAAATAATAAAATAAAAACATTATATTTTTCAAAAAAATTTAATAAAATATATTTTAAAAATAAAATAAAAAAATATATATAAAAAATAAATAAATGAATATTTTTCAAAAAGATAAAAAATAAAAGAAAAAAATTATATTTTTCAAAAAAACGTGATAGACTGAAGCCAAGAAATTCAAAGCGCAAAGTAGTGAGATATTACTGTATTGCAATTACAACCAATTTCAATGTCACAGACCTGCTTTTATTATTTAACCTTGACTGTATTACTACTCATCTGTATACAGTACTACTATATATTGAGCTAATGATAATAATGATTACGCTCGCGTTGCTACATCTTCATCCAAACATAAACATGCTCCCGAAGTGTCCATTCCAATAAATCCTTGCTAGGCACTTTCTTATTTCTTCATTGGTCCTACCGGATGATGGACTCAAGATAAATGCGAGTGTCTGGTGGGCCTCCAATCAATCTGGATTTGGGTGTATTACTCATTACTCACAGTACGTTCCTGTCATGCGGCTTTTGTACCCCCACTTTCCTGCCTCCTGTGCATTAATAGGATCTATGAGGTTCGGACTTAAGTCCTTGCTTGACATTTTACAGGGAGCGCAGTCAGGTCCAGGGTCCGGGGATCGAGTGACCGACGGTTCCACTGCACCGGTCCACCCAAAATAGATATTTGTTTTTTTTGTGTACGTGTGTTGTAGTCGCCGTGTATATGTGAGCGGGGCGGGCACCCCCCGGATGCGACCCACCGTGCAGCCGCCGTTCATCACTGTCACGGGCGTAGACGCCATCACTGACCTGCGGAGGGTCAGCCAATGTCACCCCGAGCCTTGCGACCTTTTACCATTGCCCTTTGACTCCCACCCTCATCCCCGCCCAGCGACTCTTCACAGCCACTAAATCTGATTTATGATATGATTACATGTCACTTATCCCTTTAATCCGACTGTGTCGCCTGTTTTGGAAAAAGTGACAGCATATTGTCAAAAGGAATCTTATTTTTAAGAAGATGTATTTGTGGGAGGGGATTAGTATCCGTGTCATCATCTTCCGCTTCAATGTCAGCAATCAAATGATGATGTCATCATGTCAAGCTATATAGAGAGACGCTTTTCTTCTTCTGTCCGTGATTGATTGCATTAGATAATCGTATTAACTGGCGTTCTGCTCCAAACCGAAATGGCTTGTATTGTTGGAAAAGAAACGGCAACGTGTGATTTATTTGTTTTACATGAATGTTTGTGCCAGCGCACACCGAGATTGCGTGTGCGTCTGAGCGTGTTTTTTTTTGCGCGTGTCGGTGTTTATAAGCAAGCAGATGAAGCGGCGGGGCCGATCAGTCATACGCGGAGCAAATGGGGCAATCTGGGGCCAGGTGTCAGGGAAGTGATTGATTTTAATGTTGTGATTGTAGTTAATGGCTCTTTAAATTAAATCGAGATTAAACGTCTCTGGCTGCAGTCGGTGCCTGCACAGGCGCCGAGCACGACCAACCCCCCCCGACATCACTTTTCATCTTGTCCCTCGTCGTCCTCGCCGCTCTCACACTTTCTTCCCTCAACTTTACCTGAAGGGCTCTCGGTGGAAAGCGTGAACGGTAGATTCCAGAGATGGCTGCCGATAGTTATTGAAAGTTGAAATTGTTTTTTGACTTTGGGTGGGCCTGTCAGTCCATTAAAATATTCAATCACATTTTGTCCATCACAATTAATTAATCACAATTATATAATGATATATATATATATTATGTAAATTATTATAAGGAAGCGTTATAATAAGTAGGGTAAACAATGAAATACGCATCGAAATACATGGTTTAAGTTATGATATATACATTAAAAAAAACAAAAAACAATTTGTTCCGCTTCAATACAGTGTACAAACGATACGGATTGATTCAATACAAATTATACAATTGTTGATGTAGACCAGGGGTCTCAAACACGCGGCCCGCGGGCCAAATGTGGCCGCAGGATGCTAGTTTAGGCCCCCGCCTTGATATGAAAGTTTAATGTTTTGATATGGATGCTGTATGGTATCATGTACCCAGAAAAAATTATTACGTTTCATTAATGTTCATGTTAAAGGTTAAATAACTGTTAATAGTTATCCTCCCTATCCGTGTGGAAGTGGTAAGTTTTTGGCTTTTTAAGTTGAAAGGAAATAACTTGAAGGCTACCGTTTAGGTCGCTAGCTCTCTAGTTTGCGAGTTAGCATGTGTCTCAAGACCCTGCGGTTGCGCAATATGTTGTAAATAAAAAGAGTATAAATGTGACTATAGTCGTGTTTTGTCATGTCTACAGGGCTCTAATAATGCTTTGTTCATTTTAATATGAAAAAAATCATTTGTCTACCCGCCAACTATATGTGCTTTCTTAAGTTTTTATTATTATTATTATATTTATTTATTACTGATTGATTGACTTTCTTTATTCTTGATTTGTTTATTTATTTTTCATCTTATCTTGTGTAGAAAAATAAAAAGTAAAATATTTGAGAACAGTGGAATGTTTTATCAGAGCTTTTATTGTTGAAAATCAGAACCAAAGCAAAGTTTATTCATTTTTCTGTTTAACCCACGCAGAGACACAGAGATGCCTCAGGGTGGAATCGAACTCGGGTCTCCTAGCTGTGTGGCCTGCGCGCTAACCACTCATCCAGCCTTGATGTAGACCATTCATTTATTCACTCTTTTTCTACCGCTTATCCTCATGACAGTCGAGGGCATGCTGGAGCCTATCCCAGTTGTCTTCAGGCGAGAGGCGGGGTACACACTGGACTGGTGGTCAGCCAATCACAGGGCACATATAGACAAACAACCATTCACACTCACATTCATACCTATGGACAATTTGGAGTCGCTAATTAACCTAGCATGTTTTTGGAATGTGGGAGGAAACCGGAGTACCCAGAGAAAACCCACGCGTGCCCGAGAGTGGAATCGAACTCAGGTCTCTTAGCTGTGTGTCCCCCGCGGTAACCACTCCTGCACCGTGCAGCCTTGATGTAGACCACTGGTTCTCAATTATTTTCGAAATTGAGAGCAGTGAAGCATACAAACATATTCAAGAATCAAATTGCATGCAGAATACGACAAATTCATAAATGTTGACTGAAAGTCCTCCACCAAAGTCCTTCAGCCCGTAAATATATGCACGTTTATTGTTATTTAATACATAAGGACTTGTTGTAAATATATTTTCCAAGTCGATATTCTTTTTTTTTCATGTCCAAGGTCAATCTTTCACTTGCATCCAATTCCATTTGCTGCTTTTAACGTCACAATATTTGGACAGCAAGTCATAATTGGGCCCATACATCCTCCTGAGACAGTATGGATTAATTCAAGTATGCTAATGTAATTCAATTTGATACAGTTAATCTTGTACTAATGCAGATTGAAGGATGTGAGACGCAATCAAGTACTTCTTAGCCCTTTAATGTGCATCTGAGTTTTTTTTTTTTTTTTCGTTTTTTTTTTTTTTAAATTAAATTGGTCAATTTGTAATTATGTGACCTGGTCCATAATTAGTTTATTCATCACTACAATTAACTCCCCATTAGGAGTATCAGAGAGAGTTGCACGGGGGGAAAAAAATACAGCGGAAAAGCTACTTATTTATCCATTGCAAAGACAAGAACACTTGCAGCATCAATTTGTCTATTTAATTTGATATCAATTTAATATCCAGCTTCATGAGGAATCATGTGCTGTTTGGGAGAAAGATCTTTAGACTTGTGATTAGATAATTAACTCAAGACTGGTTGGACCTAATCAAAAATGCCCACACTGTTCATCTAGCTTTTTTTTTCCCCATTACTGCCTGTTATTATTTTTATCAAACGTTCTTTTACTAAATAAATAAATCAATCAAATGTAATTAGGTTACTCCCAAGTCACTCACACTGTACACAGACCATGCAGGACATATGAAATACAATACATAAATACAGTGGAAGCGTCATGAATGCATTCCAGGACATCTGACTCAAACCAAAACATACTCTAACTGAATTAATTTTTTACAGACTGTTATTGTTATGTATTATGTAAGTGACAATGACTTCCACTTCCGGTTTCCATGCATGATAGAAATTCATGAAGAACATAGTTGTGTATTATTAACACAACAAATTGACGTAAAAAAAAAAAAAAACGCTAACCAAGGTGTACTGTATGTAAACCGAGGTTCCACTGTACAAGGATTATGCAAATGATAATAACCGTGATTAAAGAGAACAACTCGTTGCTTTCATCTCTGTACTTGTTCCACCTTCCAGAAAAAAAAAAAAAAAACGCTAACCAAGGTTTACTGTATGTAAACCGAGGTTCCACTGTACAAAGATGGTGCAAATGATTGTGACCGTGATTAAAAGAGAACAACTCCTTACTTTCATCTCTGCACTTGTTCCACCTTCCAGTAATAATAAAAAAAAAATACACTAACCGAGGTGTACTGTATGTAAACCGAGGTTCCACTGTACAAGGATAGTGCAAATGATTGTGACCGTGATTAAAAGAGAACAACTCCTTACTTTCATCTCTGTACTTGTTCCACCTTCCAGTAAAAGAAAAAAAAATACGCTAACCGAGGTGTACTGTATGTAAACCGAGGTTCCACTGTACAAGGATTATGCAAATGATAACAACCGTGATTAAAGAGAACAACTCGTTGCTTTCATCTCTGTACTTGTTCCATCTTCCAGTAAAAAAAAACAAAAAAAAAAAACGCTAACCAAGGTTTACTGTATGTAAACCGAGGTTCCACTGTACACGGATGGTGCAAATGATTGTGACCGTGATTAAAAGAGAACAACTCCTTACTTTCATCTCTGTACTTGTTCCACCTTCCAGTAAAAAAAACAAAAAAACGCTAACCGAGGTGTACTGTATGTAAACCGAGGTTCCACTGTACAAATATTATGCAAATGATTGTGACCGTGATTAAAGAGAACAACTCCTTACTTTCATCTCTGTACTTGTTCCACCTTCCAGTAAAAAAAAAAAAATACGCTAACCGAGGTGTACTGTATGTAAACCGAGGTTCCACTGTAAAAGGATTGTTTAAATGATTGTGACCGTGATTAAAGAGAACAACTCCTTACTTTCATCTCTGTACTTGTTCCACCTTCCAGTAAAAAAACAAAACAAAACGCTAACCGAGGTATACTGTATGTAAACCGAGGTTCCACTGTACAAGAATTGTGCAAATGATTGCGACCGTGATTAAAAGAGAACAACTCCTTACTTTCATCTCTGTACTTGTTCCACCTTCCAGTTAAAAAAAAAAAAAAACGCTAACCAAGGTGTACTGTATGTAAACCGAGGTTCCACTGTACAAGGATTATGCAAATGATTCTAACCGTGATTAAAGAGAACAACTCGTTGCTTTCATATCTGTACTTGTTCCACTTTCCAGTAAAAATAAAAATAAAAATACGCTAACCGAGGTGTACTGTATGTAAACCAAGGTTCCACTGTACAAGGATTATGCAAATGATAATAACCGTGATTAAAGAGAACAACTCGTTGCTTTCATCTCTGTACTTGTTCCACTTTCCAGTAAAAAAAATAAAAATACGCTAACCGAGGTGTACTGTATGTAAACCGAGGTTCCACTGTACAAGGATTGTGCAAATGATTGTGACCGTGATTATAAAAGAACAACTCGTTGCTTTCATATCTGTTCTTGTTCCACCTTCCAGTAAAAAAAAAAACAAAACGCTAACCAAGGTTTACTGTATGTAAACCGAGGTTCCACTGTACAAAGATGGTGCAAATTATTGTGACCGTGATTAAAAGAGAACAACTCCTTACTTTCATCTCTGTACTTGTTCCACCTTCCAGTAAAAAAAAAAAAAAAAAATACGCTAACCGAGGTGTACTGTATGTAAACCAATGTTCCACTGTACAAATATTATGCAAATGATTGTGACCGTGATTAAAAGAGAACAACTCCTTACTTTCATCTCTGTACTTGTTCCACCTTCCAGAAAAAAAAAAAAATACGCTAACCGAGGTGTACTGTATGTAAACCAAGGTTCCACTGTACAAGGATTATGCAAATGATTTTGACCGTGATTAAAAGAGAACTTGTTGCTTTCATATCTGTACTTGTTCCACCTTCCAGTAAAAAAATAATAAAAATACGCTAACCGAGGTGTACTGTATGTAAACCGAGGTTCCACTGTACAAGGATTGTTTAAATGATTGTAACCGTGATTAAAGAGAACAACTCGTTGCTTTCATATCTGTACTTGTTCCACTTTCCAGTAAAAAAAAAAAAAAAATACGCTAACCGAGGTATACTGTATGTAAACCGAGGTTCCACTGTACAAGGATTGTGCAAATGAGTGCGACCGTGATTAAAAGAGAACAACTCCTTACTTTCATCTCTGTACTTGTTCCACCTTCCAGTAAAAGAAAAAAAAATACGCTAACCGAGGTGTACTGCATGTAAACCGAGGTTCCACTGTACAAGGATTATGCAAATGATAATAACCGTGATTAAAGAGAACAACTCGTTGCTTTCATCTCTGTACTTGTTCGACCTTCCAGTAAAAAAAAAAAAAAAAACGCTAACCAAGGTTTACTGTATGTAAACCAAGGTTCCACCGTACAAGGATTATGCAAATGATTGTGACCGTGATTAAAACTTCTTACTTTCATCTCTGTGCTTGTTGCACCTTCCACTCTGGAAGGATAAACTCCTGATCTTCTCCCAGATGTTTTTGTAACAGCGCACCGAATCCATGACCCCTTTAGCAGTCTATATTTAATCATTATTGATGGCTGTGACTGTCGAGCAGTTAGGACCACAAGAGTGTGTAATATTTAATCATCCATAGATGTTGATGCTTGTATTTTAAAACGTTGCTGCATCGTTCTTAAGGGAATCTCATGTGCTTTGCAGTGCAAGTGGTCCAGAAAGGGATTCATCAGAACTCGATGGGCCCTGCCTGACTGGTGAGTCTTTTTGTTGTGCTTTTTTTCTGTCTTTTTTGCTAAGTAACAATGCATGCTATCATTGTTTAACCCTCATTACAAGTCATTCACTGCCAAAAGAGATGAAAATCTAATCATGGCAGTCATGTCTGGCACTCCAGAAGAAGAAGATGAAGAAGAAGAAGAAGAAGAAGCAGTGTCAGACAGCAGAAGGAAGGAGAAGTTCCATGTCTGAATCCTCTTCGGACAAGCGAGCAGGGGATTTGATTAGACATAATCACGTTAGTCAAGGAGTTGCATATGACAGATGACACAAAACATTACATGCAATTGAACCTGTGTGGGAGGAATGCAAATACCGGCTTCCAGCGTGCGGAGCAGAGGATTGTGGGTGGAAGGGCGGGTCGGGGTGAGTAGTAATCTAATAGAGGTATGACACGAGAACTAAAGAGCTGAAACGCTATGCATTTAATAGGGGCATGATGTTTGACAAGAGCAGCAGAGAGAAGGACTGAGTGACTGCTTAAGTGATAGATGAAGATAAAGGAGGCCATGCGTGGATCCTTTTGTTCGGATCCAGACACAGCGGTCCGATACCATCGGATATGTTCATCACTATGCATTGAGCTATCGCCTTCATCTTGACATGACGAGCTGAATAAAAGCAGATTAGCGTGTTTCTTCGTGCCTCTGTTGGTGCTGGCAGTGCAGGCGCCATTTTTCATCTGTTTATTCCTCTACTTCTTTTTGCTCATTCGTTTATCGACGGATTCAAACCAATACAGGTTCAAAATGTTCAGCTCGTTCAGGAAACACCGGCTAACAGGACTTTTCCCATTGAAAATGGAAAGTGTAAAATCATTGTACATGTTTGTTTATTCCAATGGGTGATACGGTTCAGGAGCTAGAGTGGTTGATTCCCAACCCAGCGGTTGCTAGTTTGACTCCGAATCCCACCGTTTTTAGTCTGATGAAAATGAATGGACAAATTGCACGGTGCCCCCGACTGGTGAAAAATAATTTTATATTACTCTACTTGGCAGATGGGTCATGACCCAACCCGATTGTTGCTGGTTCGATCCTTGTGTCATTGTTGAACACATTTATGCATTTTGGTGGCGTAGCTCGGGTTGTAGAGAGGCTGTTTGAGATGGTTGCTGGTTCGATCCTCGGTCCTCGTGTCATTGTTGAACACATTTATGTATTTCGGTGGCGTGGCTCGGGTTGTAGAGAGGCTGTTTGAGATGGTTGCTGGTTCGATCCTCGGTCCTTGTGTCATTGCAATCCTCGGCCCTCGTGCCATTGTTGAACACATTTATGCATTTCGGTGGCACGGCTCAGGTTGTAGAGAGGCTGTTTGAGATGGTTGCTGGTTCAATCCTCGGTCCTCGTGTCATTGTTGAACACATTTATGCATTTCGGTGGCGCGACACGGGTTTTAGAGAGGCTGTTGGAGATGGTTGCTAGTTCGATTCTTGGTCCTCATGTCCTTGTTGAACACATTTATGCATTTCTGTGGCGCGACACGGGTTGTAGAGAGGCTATTTGAGATGGTTGCTGGTTCGATCCTCGGCCCTCGTGTCATTGTTGAACACAATGCATTTCAATGGCGTGGCTCGGGTTGTAGAGAGGGTGTTTGAGGTGGTTGCTGGTTCGATCCTCGGTCCTTGTGTCATTGTTGAACACATTTATGCATTTCGGTGGCGTGGCTCGGGTTCTAGAGGCTGTTTGTGATGGTTGCTGGTTCGATCCTATGCCCTCGTGTCATCGTTGAACACATTTATGCATTTCGGTGGCGCGGCTCGGGTTGTAGAGAGGCTGTTTGAGATGGTTGCTGGTTCGATCCTCGGTCCTCGTATCATTGTTGAACACATTTATGCATTTCGGTGGCGTGGCTCGGGTTCTAGAGAGGCTGTTTGAGATGGTTGCTGGTTCGATCCTCGGCCCTCGTGTCATTGCAATCCTCGGCCCTCGTGCCATTGTTGAACACATTTATGCATTTCGGTGGCACGGCTCAGGTTGTAGAGAGGCTGTTTGAGATGGTTGCTGGTTCGATCCTCAGCCCTCGTGTCATTGCAATCCTCGGCCCTCGTGTCATTGTTGAACACATTTATGCATTTCGGTGGCGCGGCTCGGGTTCTAGAGGCTGTTTGAGATGGTTGCTGGTTCGATCCTCGGTCCTCGTGTCATTGTTGAGCACATTTATGCATTTCGGTGACGTGGCTCGGGTTGTAGAGAGGCAGTTTGAGATGGTTGCTGGTTCGATCCTCGGTCCTCATGTCATTGTTGAACACATTTATGCATTTCGGTGGCGCGGCTCGGGTTGTAGAGAGGCTGTTTGAGATAGTTGCTGGTTCGATCCTCGGCCCTCGTGCCATTGTTGACACATTTATGCATTTCGGTGGCGCGGCTCGGGTTGTAGAGAGGCTGTTTGAGATAGTTGCTGGTTCGATCCTCGGCCCTCGTGCCATTGTTGACACATTTATGCATTTCGGTGGCGCGGCTCGGGTTGTAGAGAGGCTGTTTGAGATGGTTGCTGGTTCGCTCCTCAGTTGGTGAATAGATTTCAACACATTTCAGTTTCAGAATTGACACTTGTAAAGAAAGTAAATAAAAATAAAAATAAAAATAAAAATAAAAATAAAAATAAAAATAAAAATAAAAATAAAAATAAAAATAAAAATAAAAATAAAAATAAAAATAAAAATAAAAATAAAAATAAAAATAAAAATAATCCAATAACAAAATAGCTGTCGATTAATTGGATGAATTAATAATTTAATAATTGATAATAATTGCAGCTCGAATAAATTCTCTCACGCTGTGTTCTTTTGTTCCAGTTGTTTTGACCTGGTTAACATCCACCTATTCCACGACGCTTCCAACCTGGTGGCCTGGGAGAAGAGTCCTTCCATCTACTCCGGAACCAGGCAGAAGGCTCTGGGCTACGTTCTAGACAGGTACATTTAAATAAACGACCCTGCTTTGTTTTTAATCCATATTCATTTCCCTGCGACACCCCTAAGCACTCATGATGATGCACACCGGGCGGTTTAATAATAGAGTGCTCCATGTCGCCGTTGTCCTCTACCTGGCGGGTCCCTTCCCATATTAACGGCATCGGAATGCATAACATGTGCGCCTGTCAAGCACTTTGAATAACTATACGTATATGGGTGACAACGTTGAATTATGAGACACATTTTATTTACACCATTCTCACTTTGATGAAAGAATGGCCCACCTTTTCACGGACAAGGATGTGGGAATGTTTTCCTGCATTTTTACGATGCCCTTACCGAGCCGGATTTACTGGCGTGATGAAGATTCTATTTTGATTGAATCCTCCATTTTTATTACAGCTTTTTTTTTTTTTTTTTTTTTTTTCCTCCAATGTCAGCTTCTAAGAAGATGTCAATCGTGGAGCGTCAGACTTGTAGTGAAGTGGTAGTTCTGGTCATGCGGATGGGACGTCGGGGTATTGGGCCTCCGTGGCTCACTTTGGGGGAACTCGCCGTGCACAGATCCGGATCACCCGAGTGAGAGAAAAAAAAAACGGCAATGTAGAAGCAAAGGGAAGAGAGGAGGAGCACAAAGGGTCCTCGGGCTCTGTAAAGGGCAATAAATAATGGCTCGGTCCTTTCACAGAGGCTGCTAACCTTTTGGCAGCCACCAGCAAACTCCATTCTCCTTTGCTGATCTGGGAGGACAATGTGCCCGGGCTGGGCTTTCAATGAAGTGCTACCACCAACAGTGTTCCCATTCAGCCGCTGGTTGGGAACCATCTTTTCGACTATTGTCCCAAATGTGACTCCTACCCCCAGAAAGCGGAGCAGGAAAGGGGACAGGGGGAATATCTAAAGCCGACCCCCTCCCCTTTCCTCTCCTCTCTTCTCCGTCCTGCCTCCCTCTCTGTACTCTAATCTCTCATTGCGGGATGAGGAGAGAAGAAAAAAAAAAAAAAGTGGGCTCCTGAACACACCGCCAGCTGAGATCCGCAAGGAGTCATTACAGGAGAAAGACAGAGGGGACAGAGCTGTGCTACCGGGCATCAAACATCAGCTCGCACCTTATCTGGGGCCCAGGCTGTATAATGCAGCTTACGGCCCATTGAGAACTGATCTGATAAGCCTTTTCCTCTGTGCCTCTTTTAACCGCTAAACGGTGTTTATCTCCAAAGTGCTTCAAGGCCTCGGGGGAACAATGCTGAGAAGGAACAGCGCTTTGGCAGCCCTCGCTATTGAGACGCATAAAAAAAACAACAACACGCAGCTCTGTAGCTTTCGCTGATGTGTGTTTCGCTTTCATCCTGTCCTGTACGGAAAAGGATCAACCGGGGGTGGACAAACTTTTCACGGTTAGGGCACCTACCCACATATGCAGATATGCTAACACGTTTATATACGGGGGTAATATGAGTGTAAAAGTGACTATAGGGGTGTTATTCCATACCTAGAGGCTCTAATAATATTAAGAAGTATATTTAGAAAGTCATAAACAGGTTTTCTTTGCTTTAACTACGAATTCAACAAATTTTGCAAATTTTGTTCTATAAATATCCACCCCCCCCAAAAAAAAAAAATATATTTTTATTAAAAATAAAATATATTTTTTATTTTTTTATTTTATTTTATTTTTATTTATAGTTTATTGTTGTTTATAATAACATTTTTGTCTAATATTTCCACTCTATGCTGCTAAAATGACCTTATTCTCCTCATAATATTGCAGCGTTATTGTCATAAAAGTACGACTCTACCATTTTTCTGTCCATATTTCTACTTTAGTCTTTTTTAGTATATATTTTTTTAGATTTTTTGCTGAATTATATATTCAGAATCTGCTGCAAGCCAATAAAAAAACAACTATTTTGTACTTATTTCAAACCTAAATATTGTCTGTAATATGAGCAAACTCAAATAATTATAACTACTACTACATGAATTTACAGTGTATATTGTATATACTGTAATACAGTATTTAATATTGAATTTCAATAAATGTAATAGATTTTTTTTCCAAGTCTAGAAGTGATAAAAAAGCAACATTTTCGGTGAAATAATACTTATTGTGTGTGTTGCTTTCTTTTTTTCCATCCACCTCTATTCAGTCCGCTCAGCCTTATTCATCGGAGAAGAGTTTTACATTACAACTGTGAAATCGTGGCATAAAACCTCCTTTTGTGGCCGGCCATTATTTTGGCACAAATATAGTCCATTGTCACAGAGCTGAAGTTAATTTGATCAACATTGGGGACATTTAACGTTTTTGTTCGCTGAAAAGGCTTGTTTCATGCTCATTTTCGGCCCATTGAAACGCAGTGATTGGCAGAAAAATAATGTTGCCTCCAACAATTCAAAGCAATTAGTTTCCCATGGGGAGGCAGTGGGCCACACTGGCTACCACACAGCGATGCTTTGTCATTTTATGGACGCTCATCAGTCAACTGTCACGGTGTCTCAAAGAGCCCTACAACCTAAATGTTTCCCTTTCGGCTTTTCCCAGAACAACAGGCTGAAAGAGCAGAGAAAGGCCGGCTAGTCTTCAGCCAATAGACATTTGGAGGAGCCAGAGGGTGGACTGGATAATCGCAGGGAGATCCTCCAGAAAGCCGGGATGAATTTATTCATCCCGGCTTTCTGGGGGGGGTTATTTTCATGTATGTATTTGACCAAATCTGAATTATGCTACCAATATCTACACATGCTGATGTAGGATATTCATGTCTGGTAATTTCTCTAATGCATTTACGGAATCCAAAGCATCCACATGCGGTGGAAAAAATATTAGCGCACCCCCACGCAAACGTTCTTTCTCCTGACAAGAATCTGCGTTTAACAGTAGATTCCGCTTTTATTGACCAGTTCCGCTATTCTGTCTGCAAATTGGACGTCCCGATGAGTGTTCATCATGCAGTCATTGAACGTTGCGCCATTTTTAAATTAGTAAATTAAGTGATTGCTGCTTCATGGTTGCTTTAAGTCCAGAAATATTGAAAAACAAGTTCTACTGCATGTAGTATTGTGGTCACGAGGTTTTCTGTAGCTGGGATAGGCTCCAGCTTGCATACTGTAGAACACGGATGTATGGATAATGTCATCTTGCGGTAATTGAGCCGAGATAGAATAGACTGCAGTCGTTCCTTGCCACGCTGCGGTCCAAATTTTGTGGCTTCACTTTTTATAACGTAATTAATTACTTTTTTTGCAATTGAATTTTTGAATTTGAATTTTTTGCAAAAAAAATGTAATGTAATTATTTTTTTTTGCAATTGAATTTTTGAATCAGAATTTTTTGCAAAAAAATGTAATGTAATTAATTTTTTTTGCAATTGAATTTTTGAATTTGAATTTTTTGCAAAAAAAATGTAATGTAATTATTTTTTTTGCAATTGAATTTTTGAATCAGAATTTTTTGCAAAAAAATGTAATGTAATTAATTTTTTTTGCAATTGAATTTTTGAATTAGAATTTTTTGCAAAAAAAGTAATGTAATTATTTTTTGTAATTGAATTTTTTAATTTAAATTTTTTGCACTTTTTTTTTGCAAAAAAGTTATGTAGTTAATATTTTTTGCAATTGAATTTTTTTATTTAAATTTTTTGCAATTTTTTTTACAAAAAAAGTTATGTAATGAATTAATTAATATGGCCTATTATTAGTGTATGAAATAAACACATTTCAGCAAATTGTACATATTATTTTTGGCCACCTAAATTGTGACTTATCAAGCATAAAAGGGCTAAATAAACAAAAATACAAATATAAGGCATTCAGAATGCATTCAACAATACGACATGGAGTATTCTACTCTGGTCTCTAGGTGTTGCAGGTTACATTAATTAGACAATAGTTAACAGGAAGTACAGAAAAGACAAATTTTGTGTTATTATGTCTACTGTATTGGGTAATACCAGTGTAAAGTTGACTATAGGGGTGTTATTTCATATCTAGAGGGCTCTAATGTTAAATAATCTAGACGGTTTTAAACAGGTTTTCTATGCTCTGACTTCAAAAATATTGAATGTATATTCGAATATATATCGAACTTTGAAGAAATTTGCTTATCATGGTTGGGTCTGAAACCAATTAACCAATTAATAAGATGCAAGGGTGGGAGGGGAATCAGTAGCGTTGTCCGCATTGTCAGAGCACATGGTCGTCATGCTTAAACGATACACACGCATCCAGGTAGGTGGCGGCAGTAATCAAACAAATCAACAGGCTCCTTCGTCAAGACAGTAGAAGAAGTACAAAGGAGACGATGAGGAAGTACGTACATAGTAGTTTTTGGATTTTACCATGAATACAGTACCGAAGTCCCTCCCCATTTACGGGAATCGAGTCCATAGTCTCCGCCTATTTTCAAGCGTTACTCCCAGCATCTTGAGATTGTGCGTCTATCGCTGGGATTGACTTATTCCCTAACCTCTGTGTGACCGTCACCGCATCCCCACGCCCCCCACACACACTGCGAGGTGTGGGCGTTGCGGGAGAAGCTGTGTGCTGCGAACACGGGGACGTGGGGAAGGCCGTTCCGCTGTGTCAAAGGCCCTGTCGGGGCCACCCCCTGACCTATTGAGAAAGACGGCGGCGGGCGCATTCTTCACAATGTTAACATTCTGGCCAATTCTCAACATTTACTTACAATGGATGACTGCACACAACCCGGCTATTGTGTGCAAAGTTGAATCTGCCTGCCCCAAATTATGGTAAGTCATCTTGTCAATATCGTCATGACATCGCCCCCCGGTTGCACCCTCTTAATCCCATATTGGCTGTCTATTACTGCCCAGTTTAGCTGTCAATCACTGCTTATAATCCAGGTGGAAGTCAGTGAGGAGTAAATGCTGACAGGAGGTAGAGACAGAAAAAGGATTTTATACTTATACTAGTACTATACTACTTTTTATATATGTACTGTCCACTTATTTTTCAGTGTTTTTCGGATGTCTTGACTTGACTCGGCGTCTTCGTGTATGACTGTTGGATCAATTTAGATGCAGAGTAAGAGAATGCCGGTGGTTTAAGGAGCCTGGGAGCAGAGTCGAGGGGCCGTGTTATAAATTAGCGTCTGACCCCTGTCTTTGTGTGGCCCCCCAAGGAAGGCCCTACCAAGGCCCCGGCCCGAACCTCAGTGAGAACGGTCCTTGTGAAGAGGCTCTTTGAGGGGTGTCACGGCAGGATGAATTGTCCAGGAGAAAGCAGGTTTATAGACTGCGTAAAGGAGTGCGTCTTTGTGCCGCAATGTCACTGACACTGTTACAGTTTGCCTGAATGAACTGTGATGACGAGGCTAATGGGGCCCCCGGCTCAGGGTGTGAGGGTCAGGCGGCGGGGGTCGGGGAGTTCTCCGGACCCCCCATTCGCAGAGAGCCTTTTCACACCCAGTAGCTGTAGCTAATGTTGCAATTCTTCGCTTGCCGCACAAAAGGCTGAGGAAAAAAAAAAAAGTCAACTTTCACACCAGAGGGTCAGCGTGAGTGCTTTAGGAAACGATCGTGTAAACAGAATGTTACCTTCTGACCTGTGGCTGATACCTTAGAGCAGCAGACAAAGCGGGCCGGCTTTGGGTATTAGACATGGCTGTTAGCGGGATAAAGATACGGGACGTGGCCTTGAAAGACCCCGAAACGTACACGTCGACGGTCGCTTTTCCTCGTCGTGTCTTTACCGACTCATCCTTGTCGTTTGTCACAACTCCAACCTCACTTTTTTTTTTTTGTAGCAGAAGGCAAATAAGTTTTTGCACCTTCGACAACCTAAGCAAACTGTTTTACTGCCCTCCGTTTAGGATAAAAGTATCAACTGAGGTTAGCTGTGGTCTCTTCGCACCAGGATGTCAGGCTATTCACCCTTAGATGCATAAGTGGGTCAAAAATGACCCGGTCAGGTTGTTTTCTTGAAATAACTTCGTAATGAAAAAATTGTATAATTTCATATTTCAGGTATTCCTAAAAAAACATGTTTTTGATATCATGCCGTTCACATTTTAACCTATCTTTTATACATTTTAAGAAATTTTTGTATTGTGTTACTACCCCAACCTTCCATAAGTGGGTCAAAAATGACCCGGTCAGGTTGTTTTCTTAAAATATCTTTGTAATGAAAAAAATGTATCATTTCATATTCCAGGTATTCCTAAAAAAAACACGTTTTTGATATCATGCCATTCACATTTTTAACTTACCTTTTATACATTTTAAGAAATTTTTGTTTTTGTGTTACTACCCCAACCTTCCATAAGTGGGTCAAAAATGACCCGGTCAGGTTGTTTTCTTGAAATATCTTCGTAATGAAAAAATTGTATCATTTCATACGTATTTCAGGTATTCCTAAAAAAAAACATATTTTTGATATCATGCCATTCACATTTTTAACTTACCTTTTATACATTTTAAGAAATTTTTGTATTGTGTTACTACCCCAACCTTCCATAAGTGGGTCAAAAATGACCCGGTCAGGTTGTTTTCTTGAAATATCTTCGTCATGAAAATTTTTTATCATTTCATATTCCAGGTATTCCTAAAAAAACATGTTTTTGATATCATGCCATCACATTTTTAACTTACCTGTATGCAACACACAATGGATCCTCACATTTTCTATTGTTGTACGGTGTCATTTTCCTTTTCAAAGATGGAAAAAAGTGAAAAATGAAGATGTTTCTAACATGAAATGATTCTTGTGTGGTCCTAAATATAATACTAAATATCATAGAAGTGATTATTCCTAACAAAAATGGCAAAATTGTCATAAAAAGGCATTGATTCTAGTATGGGTCATTTTTGACCCACTTATGGAAGAGTGTAGGGTCCAGTCACTCGTGCATCTAAGGGTTAAGAACACCATTCTCGTTTTTAATGTTTAAAAGGGTGTTTTTAGACTAAAGGAATCTCACAAAAACATACTTTTTATTTTTTTTTCTTTAAACATGAAAATAATTTTAATTTAAAATAATTATTTTTTTTAATTTTTTAAATTTTTTTAATTTTTTTAATTTTTTTAATTTTTTTTTACATTTTCTTAAATAAATAAATTAATTAAATAATTGAGTTTTTCTTCTTGTTACAAAGTTTTTCAAATCAATTTGAGTTACATTTTCCGGTTAGCATACAATATCGCACGTTGTGTTTTTATACTCTGCGTGAGGACAATTGTGTCCTTAATATATTTTTCATCACAAAGCATCCTTTTTAGCAGCCTAATACATAACTAATACTGTCCATGATGTCATCAGCAGTTGACTTTGTAGTTCTTTGCCAACTAAGACAGTTATGCAACAAGTCTCAAAAACATTAACACGAAACACAGTTTTCAAATTTTACGATTATAAATTTACATGCAGAAATCAGGAGTTGGGTAAAAAGTCAACATGCTGCCACTGCGTCATATTTTGTCATATTTTGCTCGTCTTCCTGCCACCCACTTGACTCCTCCTGGAAGCGTCATTTCATTTTAATATCATGTAATGTAAAAGTTATGGCTGTATTTCTTGTCTTATTCCTTCACCTACGCCTCACGGAGAGGAAGTGACCGCGCATTACAACACGGACCCACCACCGAGAAGTGGCCTCTCTCTTTACGACCCCATAAATATATTGTTATCCGGGCCTGGGAAGTTCATGGCTAGATTTATCTGCACTATTAGTATAGGGATAGAGAGCCAAGCATTTGGGCTCGTTAATTACACAGTAGATCCGTCTATGTTAGCATTCATTTCCATGGAAAAAAACTACCAAGGTATTGGACTTAATCATTTTTCAATGATGAGGCTTTTTCTCACACATTTGTCATGTTTACTGTCTGTTTGTTTGTATTTGGAGTCTATTATGAACTTTGGGTCGCTCTGAAACAAATCGGCAAAGGCAGTTTGCTGGATTCTGGGAATCTCCGTATCTGTTTACGCTTGAGGTCGATGCTTTCTCCTCGTTAGTTCAAAGTCAATTTACTTCAAAACTGACAAGCGTTGCCATCAAAGCAGGTTATCAAACAAAGTGATCAAGATCTTCTAATTCAATTGGCGTGTCAGCTGAGTATTAACTGTTGGAATTGAGTTTGTGTTGGCTTCACTTTGTATGAAGAAAATACGCTTGATCCCAGTACGGGACGGCATGGTGATGGGAACTATGGTCGCCGAGCTGCTGCATGGACTTCATTCAAACATATGTGGTCAATTAGCTCCAGACACCGCCGTGATAAGTGAATTTCGTGAAGTAGGATTCCATTCTTCCTTACTTATAGATTTTTTTTTTTGCTTTGACTTTAAGAATCCTGTTTACAGCCTTCTAACTCCATTTGTAGAGCCCTCTAGACATGAAATAACACCCCTACAGTCACCTTTACCCTCATGTGACGCAATATAGTAGACATCATTACAGAAAATAAGCAATTTAAGACTAATACTTGTGAAGTAGGATTCCACCCATCCATCCATTTTCTGTACCGCCTATCCTCGCGAGGGTCACGGGCATGCTGGAGCCTATCCCAGCTGTCTTCTTTACTCATAAAAAAAATATATAGATATATCTAAAACTTTAGGAATCCTGTTTACAGCCTTCTAACTCCATTTGTAGAGCCCTCTAGACATGAAATAACACCCCTACAGTCACCTCTACCCTCATATGACGCAATATAGTAGACAGCATTACAGAAAATAAGCAATTTAAGACTAATGCTTGTGAAGTAGGATTCCACCCATCCATCCATTTTCTGTACCGCCTATCCTCACGAGGGTCACTGGCATGCTGGAGTCTATCCCAGCTGTCTTCTTTACTTATAAAAAAATATATATAAAAAACCTTAGGAATCCTGTTTGCAGCCTTCTAACTCCATTTGTAGAGCCCTCCAGACATGAAATAACACCCCTACAGTCACCTTTACTCTCATATGACGCAATATAGTAGACAGCATGACAGAAAATAAGCAATTTAAGACTAATGCTTGTGAAGTAGGATTCCACCCATCCATCCATTTTCTGTACCGCCTATCCTCATGAGGGTCACGGTCATGCTGGAGCCTATCCCAGCTCTGGTCCTTACTTATAAATAGATTTTTTTTTTTGCTTTGACTTTAAGAATCCTGTTTACAGCCTTCTAACTCCATTTGTAGAGCCCTCCAGACATGAAATAACACCCCTACAGTCACCTTTACCCTCATATGACGCAATATAGTAGACAGCATGACAGAAACTAAGCAATTTAAAACTAATACTTGTGAAGTAGAATTCCATCCATCCATCCATTTTCTGTACCGCCTATCCTCATGAGGGTCACGGGCATGCTGGAGCCTATCCCAGCTCTGTTCCTTACTTATAGATTTATTTTTTTGCTTTGACTTTAAGAATCCTGTTTACAGCCTTCTAACTCCATTTGTAGAGCCCCCCAGACATGAAATAACACCCCTACAGTCACCTTTACCCTCATATGACGCAATATAGTAGACAGCATGACAGAAAATAAGCAATTTAAGACTAATGCTTGTGAAGTAGGATTCCACCCATCCATCCATTTTCTGTACCGCCTATCCTCACAAGGGTCACGGGCATGCTGGAGCCTATCCCAGCTCTGTTCCTTACTTATAAATAGATTTTTTTTTTTTGCTTCGACTTTAAGAATACTGTTTACAGCCTTCTAACTCCATTTGTAGAGCCCTCCAGACATGAAATAACACCCCTACAGTCACCTTTACCCTCATGTGACGCAATATAGTAGACAGCGTTACGGAAAATAAGCAATTTAAGACTAATGCTTGTGAAGTAGGATTCCACCCATCCATCCATTTTCTGTACCGCCTATCCTCACGAGGGTCACGGGCATGCTGGAGCCTATCCCAGCTGTCTTCTTTACTTATAAATAGATTTTTTTTTTTTGCTTTGACTTTAAGAATCCTGTTTACAGCCTTCTAACTCCATTTGTAGAGCCCTCCAGACATGAAATAACACCCCTACAGTCAACTTTACCCTCATATGACCCAATATAGTAGACAGCATTACAGAAAATAAGCAATTTAAGACTAATGCTTGTGAAGTAGGATTCCACCCATCCATCCATTTTCTGTACCGCCTATCCTCACAAGGGTCACGAGCATGCTGGAGCCTATCCCAGCTGTCTTCTTTACTCATAAAAAAAATATATATAAATATATCTAAAACCTTAGGAATCCTGTTTGCAGCCTTCTGACTCCATTTGTAGAGCCCTCCAGACATGAAATAACACCCCTACAGTCACCTTTACCCTCATATGACGCAATATAGTAGACAGCGTTACAGAAAATAACCAATTTAAGACTAATGCTCACGAGGGTCTCGGGCATGCTGGAGCCTATCCCAGCTGGCTTCCTTACTTATAAATAGATTTTTTTTTTTGCTTCGACTTTAAGAATCCTGTTTACAGCCTTCTAACTCCATTTGTAGAGCCCTCTAGACATGAAATAGCACCCCTACAGTCAACAAGCCAACTGTTGGCTGATGTTTTCCTTTGAACTGCAAGCTAAAATTCGGGTTCAGAGTTTCCATTTACTGGCAGGCATTGGCGAGGGCAGCTATTTCGGGGAGTGTGTTCACGTCAACAAATGTAACCCTTGAATCCTATCGTTTTTACACTCTTATCGAACCGTATCAAATCGTTCCGTTCGTTCGTATCGAATCGTTCACCACAGAAATTTACAGCCGTACTTAGACTAAAACTTCTATATATCTGTGTTTAATTGTGATTAACTATGGGTTAACTATGCACCAAATATTTCAATCAATCGACAGCCTTAGTTTTGACTAATAGGCTGTATTCAACCACGAAAAAGTTAGATTGATTAATAAATATATTTTCCAGTGAAGCTGCGGAATGTGACGGACAAGGTGAACCATGAAACTTGCAGATTTTTGTCATCTGCTGGTGGTCCAGGAACATCTACTGTACTGAAGTTCCTTCTAACAAGTTACTTCTAACTGTACTAACAAGAAAGGTGAAAATATGAAAAGCACGTATCTTTGATGCTACACATATTGTTAACGTTAGTGTCAGTAAAAATGATTGTTTCCTTTTTCTTTTTTATCACGTCTGCTCTATAAAAGGTTTGGTGTAAAGAGGTCTTTCAAAGTAATTACAGTGGATTTGAGCTCTATAAATTTACCTCGCAGTTATGAGTCAGATTGAATTATTTCTATTATATCATATTTCTCTTGTCTTCCATCTTTCAATGTTAACCGTATTTTATGCCCCAATACACGAAGAATGCTTTGACATCCAGCCTGACAAGAAAAGCATCTTGTGGTGGGGGGGGGGGGATCATCAGAGTAATCAGTAACCACAAGGTGGTGCTGTGACCTTCACCTAATTGCTAAACCAGGGGTGTCCAAACTTTTTCCACTGAGGGCCTCATACTGAAAAATGAAAGGACCGCTTTAATATTTTGTAAAGCAACATATGTACATATGCTAAGAAGTTTTATACATATATATATCAAGAAAAAGCTGGTATTTTAATTTGTATTAAATTTTGTAGCTATTTTAGCTTTAAATAAAGAAATAATTTTAAATTTAAATTTTCTTCTCTTAATTTTGACTTTATTTCCATAATATTATGTATGTATTTTCCCACACATTAGACTGCAAATTTATGTATTGTTTTGTTATTGTCTCATAATATTTAAACATTTTAAAAAAATATTATTTTTTTATTTAATATTTCAACTTTGTGCCATTAAAATAATATATTTTTCATTATATTACAACATAATTACAGTGTTCCCAAAGCAGCCTGCAATAAGTGAAACTTATTTAAACACTCTCAAAGTTCAAATTTTGAAATTATTAATTATTAACGACTCACGCAATTCACAATTCACACCTCTGACGTTTCGTTCGGCTGTAGCGTTTTTGTATTCTTGTTAAACATTTTGCTCCTGTTGTACTATGTTACTCGTCCTTGTAGTCCTCCGTGAACTGGCAATTCATTTACAGTAGGGTGGAATTGAACTCGGGTCTCCTAGCTGTGAGGCCTGCGTTCTAACCACTCGTCCACCGTGCAGCCCCACACTGTTTTGTTGTAAAAAAAAAAAAGTAAATTCAAAATTACACTTTGTAATGAATGTATCTATGTAATAAATATGATTTTCATAATTCTTAATTGCACTGGAAAACTGCACTTTTTGGGGAATTTTAACAAAAACAGCTAGCATGCGGGAGCTAACAATGGACATAACGGGGCACACTTATTTCAACTATAAATTCTCATGACACGTATAGTTAGCTCCATCATGCTAGCTGTTCTCCTGGCGTACAGCACATTCATTCATTCATTCATTTTCTACCGCTTTTCCTCACGAGGGTCGCGGGGGGTGCTGGAGCCTATCCCAGCTGTCTTCGGGCGTAAGGCGGGGTACACCCTGGACTGGTCGCCAGCCAATCACAGGGCACATATAGACAAACAACCATTCACACTCGCATTCATACCTATGGACAATTTGGAGTCGCTAATTAACCTAGCATGTTTTTGGAATGTGGGAGGAAACCGGAGTACCCGGAGAAAACCCACGCATGCACGGGGAGAACATGCAAACTCCACACAGAGATGCCCGAGGGTGGGATTGAACCCTGGTCTCCTAGGCGTACAGCACAGAAACGGGAAAAAACGTATAAAATGTTTTTCTTCCACCAACTATATGTGGTTTTTAAGTTTTTATTATTATTATTATATTTATTTATTACTGATTGATTTTCTTTATTCTTGATTTGTTTATTTATTTTTCATCTTATTTTGTGCAGAAAAAAAATTAAGATATTTGAGAACAGTGGAATGTTTTATCAGAGCTTTTTTTGTAGAAAATCAGAACCAAAGCACTGAAAATTTTTGTATATTTTTCTGTTTTTAATAAATGCGTTTTTTTTTTTTGGAAAACCTGATGCGGCCCAGCCTTGCCCAGACCCTAGCTCCAGTGGCCCCCAAGTAAATTGAGTTTGAGACCCCTGGTCTAACAGATTATTCAATGGCTCAACTTAAAAACCACATATACTTCCTGGTGCCTTCCAACCAACAAGTTTTCCCGTTCAACATTCCGGCCTGTCAGCTCATTCAGCTGCTTGTGTTGATGTTTTGCAGGATCACGGACCAGCGGTATGAAAAGTTGCCATATTTCGTCTTTGGGGATTTTAACTTCAGGTTGGACTCCAAGCAGGTCATTGAGGTGAGCGTTCTCGTATTGTGTTAAACGTGTACGTCGTTAACATACACAACAGGCTAATTGCGTGATATGATTCCGTCTTATGTTGAAATATAGAGCAGCTGTCTAATAATATACTTAATATGATGTAATGTAATGCGCTATTGTTGTTCCACAAAGCGTGTGTGTGCGTGTACGAGCGAGATAAAGAGCACAATCTCCAGTAGTAAAAGAGCTTTAGTAGGCCCACTGTCTGCTTGGAGTTATGGCTCATTAAAGGCTCCACTGTGGACGGTCCAGCTGTGTTTGCTAACCGAGCCTCCAAGTGCATTGTTATGTTATGCCGCCATTCACTGCTCTTTCTCGCTGCCTTCCTTTCTTGCACCCTCCCTTCCTTCTCCTTTTCTCGGTGCAAATGAGGGCGAGGTGGTGCAGTCAAGAGGGGGTTAGCGGCATAACAAGTCATAAAGGCACAACGCAGACTCCGGGTGTCCGTAACAGAGTGGGAGAGCTCCTTGTCGCTCCATGCTCTCCCTCCTCCTCGGCACAATGGCTGTGGAATCAGTGGGCCTGTTCAAGGTGTGGGCATTGTTGGTTTCAAGCAGAAGCCCATTCATGACAGAAAGGAGGAGGGAACGCTTTCTGGATGGATGTGGTTTTGCTCAAATGGCTTAGGAAGGACTTCACTCTGTGTGGCACACATGGAAAAAAAAGCCTTTTGTAGTGTCATCATGCGGCCGCTAGGAGGCCTTGAGATCCTTTGGTGCTCAGTCAAGTGGGCATAAAGTCACATGTTGCTGCTTTAGCCTCCATCTGGGCCGTTGATTGATCTCCTTAAAGTTTGTGGAGTGCATTTGGTTTTGGTTTTGTAATTAGGTTACACCGACTCACAGATCATGTGGATGTGGGTTTCTTTGGGGATCACAAATCCGAGGCAAGGATTCCCAACAGTGATGGGCCAAATTACATCATATATGTCTGTGATAAAGGACTCTAATTCCACCATATTAATATTAACAGTATCGATTAGCGTTGTAATCAGCTGTTATTTTCTTAGTCGAAGTTTGAATAATCTGTTGGACCCTAGACCAGAGGTCTCAAACTCAATTTACTTGGGGGCCACTGGAGCTAGGGTCTGGGCAAGGCTGGGCCACATCAGGTTTTCCAAATAAAAAAAACGCATTTATTAAAAACAGAAAAATATACAAACTTTTTCAGTGCTTTGGTTCCGATTTTCTACAATAAAAGCTCTGATAAAACATTCCACTGTTCTCAAATATCTTAATTTTTATTTTTCTGCACAAAATAAGATGAAAAATAAATAAACAAATCAAGAATAAAGAAAATCAATCAATCAGTAATAAATAAATATAATAATAATAATAAAAACTTAAGAAAGCACATATAGTTGGTGGGTAGACAAATGATTTTTCATATTAAAATGAACAAAGCATTATTAGAGCCCTGTAGACATGACAAAACACGACTATAGTCACATTTATACTCTTTTTATTTACAACATATTGCGCAACTGCAGGGTCTTGAGACACATGCTAACTCGCAAACTAGAGAGCTAGCGACCTAAACGGTAGCCTTCAAGTTATTTCCTTTAAACTTGAATAGCCAAAAACTTACCACTTCCACACGGATAGGGAGGATAACTATTAACAGTTATTTAACCTTTAACATGAACATGAATCAAACGTAATAATTTTTTCTGGGTACATGATACCATACAGCATCCATATCAAACATTAAACTTTCATATCAAGGCGGGGGCCTCAAACTTGTGTCCTGCGGGCCACATTTGGCCCGCGGGCCACGTCTTTGAGACCCCTGCCCTCGACGGACCAAATCAATAGGAACCAAAAAACGGTTTGTGGTCCACAACATTCCAGAAAAGAGGCAAAAATGTCCGCCTGTTTGTTTTCCAAAGTCAAAGCTGACTGATTGATGTGTGCTCTATGCAAATGTAAACACTTAGTGTAACTTCTTAAGCATGTTTGAAACAAAAAAACTATACAATAGCAATTAACTCATTCAATCCCAGTCATTGACTACAGGCCACTTTAGACAATTTAGTTATTCAAAGCACAATATTGTTATTTTAGATCAAATAAAACAAATAATTCCATGTGATCTGTTAGAATTCTAACTGTAATGTATCAATTATATATTTAGTCTGGCCCTCCACCCACTTTTTTTTTTTTTTAACTCAATGCAAACCGCAAGTCAAAAGTTCGCCCACCCCTGGTTTGGGGCCTAACAAGCTTCAGATTAATCAACAAAGAAAATTAAGAAATATAGTGGTTAGTTGCAGCCTGATACCAAACCGTACACTTTGTCCTCACAGTGCCATGCAATATTACATGATAATGAATAAACTGGTCCTAAATCGGTATGAAGTATGTGTGAAATGTGCCAGTTCGCAAATGTTCAAATGTATGGCATTTCCATGAAGTAGCCATGAATGCAGCATAAATGCAGCATAAATGCAGCATATCAAAGCACGCATCAGCGCGTCTCATCCACATGAATGGGTTAACCTTTCCCCCACCTTTTAGTGCAAGTCAGGGGGAATTTTCAAGTATTTTCTGCAGCTTCTTAGATCTTCCTTGTGAGGCTCTGTTAATAAGTGAACATAATGCCCAAAGCCATGTCTTCTGGTCAGCAATTCCCTCTCCCACACTGTCAGCTCAGCTGCCTCTTTACTTTATTTCCCCTTTCCGGCTTGTTTGCTATAACTTGTAAATACAGGAATAAAAGAATAAATGCTATTAGGTGGCATCTTGTGGGACTAAATAATACCATGACCGCTTCACACTTGCTTTCCAAGTCTGTAATTTATGGTAATGGTAATGGTTTTATTTCATTTGAACATGCATCAGATTCCAATTGAGTGCATCCCATAATCAGTTCCCAGTTCCACATGTCCAAAAGGAGTAGGAAGAAGCAAAGCTTATTAAATCCTACCCCTCCATCTGGTACTTTTACAATCAGTAACTGTTACATTTGTTCACTTCCTGCTTTCCTAATATAATTTAAGTTTATTTTATTTTTTTTTGTCCTGTACCGAAGTACTCGGTGATATGACCATACAACAACATAATCGGTGCCATAGTAACTGTCAATAGTAATCTTTGTCAAACACATTGGATAGTCTCTATCGATTAGAAAGTAGGGCTATTATCTTTGTGTTTTGGAAAAAAAATATGATATCAACACATCAGCTATGACTTTAAAAACGCTTGGATTGATATGTTTGCCTCTTTTCTCAAATGGTGCGGACCACTAACTGTGTTTAGTTCACATTGGTTTCGTCCGTCTTGGACCTAACTGATATAGTTAAAGTTTTTATTTGTAATTTACTTATTTACTTTTGTTTATTTTTATTTATTTTGTATTTTTTTATTTTGTATTTTTTTATTTTTTATTTTTTATTTTTTATTTTTTATTTTTTATTTTTTATTTTTTATTTTTTATTTTTTATTTTTTATTTTTTATTTTTTATTTTTTATTTTTTATTTTTTATTTTTTATTTTTTGATGCCTGATGTTGATAACTCTCCTCTAGCCTGATGTTGATAACTCTCCTCTAGCCTGATGTTGATAACTCTTAGCCTGATGTTGATAACTCTTAGCCTGATGTGGATAACTCTTAGCCTGATGTTGATAACTCTTAGCCTGATGTTGATAACTCTTAGCCTGATGTTGCTAACTCTCCTCTAGCCTGATGTTGCTAACTCTTAGCCTGATGTTGCTAACTCTTAGCCTGATGTTGCTAACTCTTAGCCTGATGTTGCTAACTCTTAGCCTGATGTTGATAACTCTCCTCTAGCCTGATGTTGATAACTCTTAGCCTGATGTTGCTAACTCTTAGCCTGATGTTGATAACTCTCCTCTAGCCTGATGTTGATAACTCTTAGCCTGATGTTGCTAACTCTTAGCCTGATGTTGATAACTCTCCTCTAGCCTGATGTTGATAACTCTTAGCCTGATGTTGCTAACTCTTAGCCTGATGTTGATAACTCTCCTCTAGCCTGATGTTGCTAACTCTTAGCCTGATGTTGATAACTCTTAGCCTGATGTTGCTAACTCTCCTCTAGCGTGTCCTCTGTTGTCCATGCTGCTCTGTGGTAGGTAAGCACAAACCCACTCCTTGTCTCTACCACTCTGACATGCTGTTTGAGTGCGGTGGGGGTCACGACCCCTTTTCCAGGGATGTGTAAGGCTCGCATCCGTGTGTGTCCATCTCTGCCCCCCCCCCCCCCGCCCCCCCGCTGCTCTTTTCTTATGCACCTTGGTGCTCCATTCGCATACACACACACTCACCGAAACCAATTTAAGACCAAATGACTCTGATTGATTCGCCTATTTTAAGTTGGGGGGGGGGGGTTAAGGAAGTTGTGTTGTGTATGAATATACTTAGAAACAGATCATTTCTCTCCATCTTAACGAGCGTTCCTCAAACATGCTCACCGTTTAGCGGCACAAGAAGAAAAGAACTGATGATGTCATCCATCCGCCATTAAAGGAGTCTCCCAGCTCCAAATAAACCCGTCCGACGTGGCAATCGACTCGTCTGATTAAACCGCGACCTGCGTATTAGCGCAAGGCGGAGCTGTGATGTCACCAATAAACAAATGGGTTGCAACCTTGGCACGGGATGTAACTCCGATCCGGTCGGCCATTTTAAGGCCTTTAATGACGATTAATGTCAACGGGACAATTAGTGCACATCCACCAAAGTGTTTAACTGTAGATGGGCCGGCGGCGGATCGATTCCCCCGTGCTTATCTGAAGATTGATTCTGACACCGAGAGGCCGGCTCTCGTTCTCTCCGTCTCATTTCCCGTCTCCTGTGCGGCGAATAGAAACGTGTTGTGCAGATGGGGCGGCTGTTTTTCGGTATTAAGTGGATACAAGCAAATAAAGCACGACTTGTTAGAGCGCTAAGGCTTTCCAGACGATCCGCAGAGTCACCGACAACAACAAAATACTCCAATACGTTTCTTTCCGGCTGCACTTCTCTGCCTCATTGTGGTTTACTTGACTGGAGACAAGCATTAGACACCCCCCTGTCACCCAGCATTACATGTGGGTGGGTGAACGGAACAGGTGATATTTTCAAAATAAAATAAAAATAACATAAATAAATAAATAAATTATTTAAAAATAAAAACTTAAATTATATTAGGAAAGCAGGAAGTGAACAAATGTAACATGTGGAACTGGGAACTGATTATGGGATGCACTCAATTGTAATCTGATGCATGTTCAAATGAAATAAAACCATTACCATTACCATTACCATTACCAAAGATTAGGTCGATCGTTTCAATTTGAACAATTCAGATTCCGACTTGCTAGCTAAAGCTAGCGTTTATGTCAGGTTTATGTCAGAGTCACCGACAACAACAAAATACTCCAGTACGTTTCTCTCCGGCTGCACTTCTCTGCCTCATTGTGGTTTACTTGACTGGAGACAAGCATTAGACACCCCCCTGTCACCCAGCCTTACATGTGGGTGGGTGAACGGAACAGGGGATATTTTCAAAATAAAAAAAATAAATAAAAATAACATAAATAAATAAATAAATTATTTAAAAATAAAAACTTAAATTATATTAGGAAAGCAGGAAGTGAACAAATGTAACATGTGGAACTGGGAACTGATTATGGAATGCACTCAATGTTCAAATGAAATAAAACCATTACCATTACCATTACCATTACCAAAGATTAGGTCGATCGTTTCAATTTGAACAATTCAGATTCCGACTTGCTAGCTAAAGCTAGCGTTTATGTCAGGTTTATGTCAGAGTCACCGACAACAACAAAATACTCCAATACGTTTCTCTCCGGCTGCACTTCTCTGCCTCATTGTGGTTTACTTGACTGGAGACAAGCATTAGACACCCCCCTGTCACCCAGCCTTACATGTGGGTGGGTGAACGGAACAGGGGATATTTTCAAAATAAAAAAAATAAAATAAAAATAACATGAATAAATAAATTATTTAAAAATAAAAACTTAAATTATATTAGGAAAGCAGGAAGTGAACAAATGTAACATGTAACATGCTGCACTTCTCTGCCTCATTGTGGTTTACTTGACTGCAGACAAGCATTAGACACCCCCCTGTCACCCAGCCTTACATGTGGGTGGGTGAACGGAACAGGGGATATTTTCAAAATAAAAAAATTAAATAAAAATAACAAATAAATAAATAAATTATTTAAAAATAAAATCTTAAATTATATTAGGAAAGCAGGAAGTGAACAAATGTAACATGTGGAACTGGGAACTGATTATGGGATGCACTCAAATGTAATCTGATGCATGTTCAAATGAAATAAAACCATTACCATTACCATTACCAAAGATTAGGTCGATCGTTTCAATTTGAACAATTCAGATTCCGACTTGCTAGCTAAAGCTAGCGTTTATGTCAGGTTTATGTCAGAGTCACCGACAACAACAAAATACTCCAATACGTTTCTCTCCGGCTGCACTTCTCTGCCTCATTGTGGTTTACTTGACTGCAGACAAGCATTAGACACCCCCCTGTCACCCAGCCTTACATGTGGGTGGGTGAACGGAACAGGGGATATTTTCAAACGCATCATTGTGTACAGAAACAGAGGTGGCTTTGCAAAGCGCCCGGCTTGTTATTGTCACAGGGTAAATTCCAGGTGGCAAATTCCTGGCATGGTTGTGCGGCGGGATCAGTAACCAAAGACAGCAGCCCCCACCCCCTTTCTCCCCAGCCCGGGCAACCCTATTAATTGTGTCCGACAGAGGGAATTGGTTTCAATTGACCTCCATTCAGCGGCCCTTTGACTGGCAGACAAAGGACACAGCCACGTGGAGACTAATGTTAGGGCTGAGCAGCCTGGAGGCCATCCAGACCCAGCGACCCTCCTCTCCCGTGGGGTCTGCTCCAGCTTTGGCTTGATCATGCTTTGCAACAGTGCTGATGAAACGGGAACCAGCAACGGAAGTGTTTTTGAAGCCGTTTCTTCAAAGTTCTTGAGGTTTCTCTCTGTAGGTCCTTTTCAATCATTCTGTTGATTTTTTTTTTTTGCCGATTAATCTGAAGCTTGTTGTTTTAATTAATTGAGGAATCGGTTAGGTCCAAGACGGACCAAACCAATGTGAACTAAACACAGTTAGTGGTCCGCATCATTTGAGAAAAGAGGCAAACGTGTCAATCCAAACGTTTTTAAAGTCATAGCTGATGTGTGGATATCGTGTTTTTTTTCTAATACACAAAGATAATAGCCCTATTTTCAAATCGATAGAGACTGTCCTATGTGTTTGACAAAGATTACTATTATTATTATTGTATGGTCATATCACCTCGTACTTTGGTACGTGACAAAAAATGAAAAAAAAAAAAACTATATTAGGGAAGCAGTGAACAAATGTAACAGTGACAAAAATAAAACAAATACATAAAAATAAAAAAATTCAATAAAATTAAAATAAATAATAAAAAAGACAAATAAAAAACATAAATATATAGATTAATTAAAAATACAAACTTAAACTATATTAGGAAAGCAGGAATTGAACAAATGTAACAGTGACTGATCAGATTACAATTGAGTGCATCCCATAATCAGTTCCCAGTTCCACATGTCCGAAAGGAGTAGGAAGAAGCAAAGCTTATTAAATCCTACCCCTCCATCTGGTACTTTTACAATCACTAACTGTTACATTTGTTCACTTCCTGCTTTCCATAATACAGTTTAAGGATCTCAGTTTAAGTTTTTTTTAGTTTTGGACAGTTCCACATGTCCAAAAGGAGTAGGAAGAAGCAAAGCTTATTAAATACGCGGTACATTATTTAAAAAAAAAAAAAAAAACTTAAACTGAGATCCTTAAACTGTATTACGGAAAGCAGGAAGTGAACAAATGTAACAGTTAGTGATTGTAAAAGTACCAGATGGAGGGGTAGGATTTAATAAGCTTTGCTTCTTCCTACTCCTTTTGGACATGTGGAACTGGGAACTGATTATGGGATGGACTCAATTGTAATCTGATGCATGTTCAAATGAAATAAAACCATTACCATTACCATTACCATTACCATTACCAAAGATTAGGCATCGTTTTAATTTAAACAATTCAGATTCCGACTTGCTAGCTAATGCTAGCGTTAATGTCAGGTAAAGTCCACATCTTCAATCAACCAACGTATTCACAGTTTATAGTTGTATTTGTTTGCTGCTTCGAGATTGGCATATGATCGACATAATTTATTTATTTTTTCCCACATGGTTGGTTGAAAGTCAAGTGTAGACCGTTCAAAACGGGGTACCATGAATTCGGAGGTTTGCATCCATCTTCATTTTTTGCACAATTTCAGCCAAACTAGCAGACAGTGTCTTTGACCACCCATCCATCGCTATATTTGAGGCTAAAATTAGAGAATATTTACACGTTTAAAAAAAATAAAAACGATTAATCCAACACCAAAATAATTCTTGATTAGTTAGATAATCGATTGATTAATTGTTGCATCGCCACAGTAATCCATACTGAACAAAACTTGATACAAAACTTGATAATACAGTTTCTAAGGAGGTCACAAAGTTGCTGTGCTTTTTTCGTTCTGATTAAAGCGGAAACGTCCAAGGTCAAACACGGTACTGTCACGCCAGTCAACTTCCTGTTTGTCCCGCCTTCTAAACAACTCTTGTCATTGCACGCTGTCTTCCTGCTCCGTTTCAGCTTCATTGGAGACTAAATCGTACTGAAGATCAAAAGAAGATACATTTTGTAAAAAGACTGAAGACTAAATACATATTAGTGTCAACATTTCATCTTCTTTTCTTTATATTTTGCTTTTTTTGTCATTTTTTTTGTTCCTTCTTCTTCTGTTTTGTTTTTTTACACCCCTGTTCTAGCTTGTCCATAGATTTGAATGTGAATGTGAATGGGTGTTTGTCTATTTGTTCCCAATGGCTACTGTATTAACTTTAATAATACAGTATTATTGTTAATACTGTATTATTGTTAATAATACAGTAGATCCTCATTTGTTGCATGCTTATATTCCAGGAAAATTGAAAATTGTAATTATTAGATTCATTTCCAAAACCCTCCCCTTCTCTCTTCAATTGCCAATGTTCACCTAAATAACATGTAACGGGTTCTCACCATGACTGAATAATTAACGATCCATGATTCCATGAATGACTTATGATCATATATAAATAGCATTACCGACCTCAATCAAACGTTTATCTCTCAGCACACAAATATGGTGCGTTCACAGACCGACAAACAAATGTGGGGTGTGCTGCACGGTATCGATATGGGCCGATACTTGCTTCATAATGCCGATCCCGTCCGCCGATCAGCTCCGCCCCCCACTCGCGATCCGTACCCGGAGAAAACTTAGCCTTGTAGTATATTTAAAATCCCTCCTAATTAAACGTAAATGTAATATCAGTAGAGATTGAGTGCCTTAGCCAAACCTTCTCCTAGTTAAGGATTGATAGAGGCTAGCAGGAAGGTTAATTGCGGACTTGATCTACGGTCCATATGACATGGCGTTGGGGCTGATCCTATTGGTCCCGATGATCCGCTGCTACACGGAGACATTTCATTAGACTTAAACCGGAGTTTCAAATCAGCACCGCCTGTCTTTTTTTCCTGGAACTGCATGGGGACACACCGGGCATCAATCTTCCGTCCTTTTGTCCCGCGTCCTTTCTGTTGCTTGAGTAGCATGAAATTAAAGGTGGGGCCCTTGACGAGCCCCCCCCCCCCTCCTAATGAATGCTGTAAAATGCCTTATAATGACGGGCTAACGCAGGGGTGGGCACACTTTTTGACTCGCGGGCTGCATTAATTTAACAAAATTGACGGGGGGGGGATTATGTAGTATTTTACATGTAACAGTCCATTTTTACACCTATATTTTTACACATATTTTACATGTAAAAGTGTCTTCTATATGTGCACTTTGAAATCATTTATTTGATGTAAAGTGTGTTTCTCAATGTATTATTATTATTATTGTTATTTTTTATTAGAATTATTATTATTATTAGTTATAATAATGTTATTATTATTATTATATTATTTTGTTAATAATAATAATATTACTACAATTATTATATTAATATTGTTAACAACAATATTAATATAATAGTAGTATTATTATCATTGTTGACAACAACATTATTATTATTATTATTATTTGTATTACTATTATTGTGCTTGTGCTCCTTTTTCCAGGAGTATTTTGTAATATTACTACCATTATTATATTAATATTATTAACAACAATATTAATATAAAAGTAGTATTATCATTATTGACATTATTATTATTATTACTATTATTGTGCTTGTGCTCCTTTTTCCAGGAGTATTTTGTAAACAACAGACCACATCAAATAACGAAATTGATAAAGCAGCTAGTACCTCAACCATCAAAAAGTTGGCCCAAGCCACAATGCCAGGTTATGTGTTGAGTTTAAATGAAATACTTTGGAAAAAACAGGCGGGCCACATTGAAAAACTCGGCGGGCCGCATGTGGCCCCCGGGCCGTAGTTTGCCCACCCCTGGGCTAACGTGATGGATCGTTCATTTTTCACACAGTGAAATCATTCAACACGTTCATAAATGTAAACAGCATGTTTTGAAATGCATTGATCAAGTATGGGGGGGGGGGGTCATGGCTAATTTGATGTATATATACTGCAAGTGTCACTTTAACGAGCGTACGTCCGCCACAGACTGCCCACGCAGACTTATCAGACTTAGCTGTAATATTAGCTACATGTTCATGAACTGCTTTATGGCCGCCGGCGTGGCCGTTGAACCCAGCCTGGGTAAATAATTTGTACCAGTAACGGGTAAGCAATTTTCCCTTTTAGCCTGTCTGTTGACGAGCACGTGTGTAACACGCCGGCTATAAATCAAAAGCCGGCAAGTGTAATTAAGTGTACACTAGATTAGTCAGGCTAATTAATTTCGGGGGCCATCCATCCATTAACCAGTCGGCCAGCACTGATTGGGTCTCTATTCTATGGACCCCGCCCCTCCCCAACACTTGATGTCCCTCGATTCTTCAAATGTAAAACACACAGTTATAGATACACCACATATAGTACTTCTTTACACATTGGGCATTAGATTGATCAATACTTAATAATTGTTTATTTTTCAAAATAATTGATTTATTAATCATGTCCGAAAACTGTTCTGTTGCTTTCGTCTCCACTGGTTTATGAAGTAGAACAATATGGCTAAGCAACATGCGTGATGACCTCAGATAACGACTGTCAGTCATCTGCTTTGGGCAAAATACTGTACATAAACTGTATATTTAAGTTATTTTTATGTTTAAGTTATTTGTTTTTATTATTTTAAATGAATGAATGAATTAGCTATGGGTGAAAATGAAATTAGTCTCTAGGCCAGGGGTCTCAAAATCAATTTACCTGGGGGCCACTGGAGCTAGGGTCTGGCCAAGGCTGGGCCGCATCAGGTTTTCCAAAAAAAAAAAAAACGCATTTATTAAAAACAGAAAAATATACAAATATTTTCAGTGCTTTGGTTCCGATTTTCTACAATAAAAGCTCTGATAAAACATTCCACTGTTCTCAAATATCTTAATTTTTTATTTTTCTGCACAAAATAAGATGAAAAATAAATAAACAAATCAAGAATAAAGAAAATCAATCAATCAGTAATAAATAAATATAATAATAATAATAATAAAAACTTAACAAAAAACGACTATAGTCACATTTATACTCTTTTTATTTACAACATATTGCGCAACTGCAGGGTCTTGAGACACATGCTAACTCGCAAACTAGAGAGCTAGCCACCTAAACGGTAGCCTTCAAGTTATTTCCTTTCAACTTAAATAGCCAAAAACTTACCACTTCCACACGGATAGGGAGGATAACTATTAACAGTTATTTAACCTTTAACATGAACATTAATCAAAAGTAATAATTTTTTCTGGGTACATGATACCATACAGCATCCATATCAAAACATTAAACTTTCATATCAAGGCGGGGGCCTCAAACACGCGGCCCGCGGGCCAAATGTGGCCCGCAGGACACTAATTCCAGGCAGTGTTCTACTGAGTCGCTGTGAGGCGAGGAATATATTTGCGCGTCCTTTCGATGCTTTGCCGCCAAATGAGTAGTTAGCATGTAAGACGGCCATCTTGACACCATCTCAATTGTTTCAATGTCGTTAACCGCGCCCGTTTCATGCACTGTGCAAGTTAAGTAGGGTTATTCGCACCTGCTATTTGACCCACGCTTGTTTATAGCCTCATAGTTGACGCCCGCACGGGGACGAGGGTGGGGGGGTTGTAACAATACAATGAAGGCATATTATCAGGCTAGAACAGTCCAATCTATCACAATGAGGAACCATTCTAACACAGATAACCCATCTGGATATAGAGGGAGGCTATTCCCTCTAGACAACACTGTCTGTTCTTCCTCTCCTTTCTGGGTTTGCTTTTCATGCTAATGATTACAGCGCTGAAGACACGGAGAAAAGATGAGTCGAGCTCCGAGGGCGTTAGCAGCTTTGATGGAAGTGATGTCCATATCATTAAAACGCTGGCAAAGCGAGAACAAGCAATGGCTTCTGTTGGTCTCGCTCATTAACAACAGGCCGTTTGAGCCCGGCACCGGCCATTGCTTATGCCTATTGCCATTGTCTCCTCGGAGGCGTGGGCCTCTGTGACTGGCAGCTGGGAACACCATGCCAACAGCAAGATGGTGTGACCTACCAAGCCGGGGATGAGCGCAGAGCCTGGCACTAACGGGGCCTGGGAGGGACCCTGGGTTGGCAAATAATATTACCGCTCAGCGCCGTGTTTACCAGATACGGACAGTTACAGTAGAAATACAGTACATATGTACTGTATATAGCCCTTTACAGTGTATATAACCACTCTGTACACTGAGATCTTGCTAGTGAGTTAATATGAGGCATTATAGAAATACTTAATATATTGCATTTCGAGCCTTAATATTGCACGTGGAGGTTGATCAGATATTGCACACAGAATGGAGTCTGGAATAACTATACTGAATATAAAAACTAAATATTACAGTGTCAGTACGAATCCTGGAGTTCTGTCCGTGGTTCTGAATCACATGTCATCTTATTGTTGTTTATTTATCTTTGCTGTATGACTGCTTTCATTTTGGTTTTTCAAAATTTTTTGGTGTCATGAGAACATCCTCCTACCCACCCTCACTACAGATAGGACTTTCTAATGATAATAACGATAATGATTGAAATTTCCAATAACAGTAATGCAGTAAACAAAACAACAACATAGGTTGACTACAATGATTGTCTGCTTATTTATCATTGCGTACGGTACAATAGTGAACATTTTTAGTCGTGTACAGTTCAATTATTGTTACTTTCGGTCTATTGGTCTATTGGTCTATTGGTCTATTTTCCAAACGAGCCTCTGACCTGACACATTATGTTATGCCTGGGAATAAAATGCGTGTCAGTTATAAAAATCACGTTTTTTTTTTCTTGTAAACATATGTATTTGTTCTTAAATATTTACAGGAAAATTGTGCTATGTGAAGTTGTTCTTAACTTTAATATTATCTGATCATGCAACAAGATATTCCAACGATATTTTTTGTTATTGAAACGAAATACTTGTCTGCTTGTCACTTCTCATTAGGATGCAAGCTATCCATTAATTTGTTATTAAAAATAGAATAATCATTCATATTCATATTCATTGCACAATAAGACAGCAGTGAAATTGCCAACGAAATGTTAAATAAATTAAAAAAATTGACATAAAAAAATTGACATAAAAAATTGACATAAAAAATTGACATAAAAAATTGACATAAAAAAATTGACATAAAAAAATGTACATAAAAAAATTGACATAAAAAAATTGACATAAAAAATTGACGTAAAAAATTAGACATAAAAAATAATAATAAAAAAATTTGACATTAAAAATTAAAAATTAAAAATTAAAAAAACATTAATAATAACCCAGAGAACCTTTTATCTACATATGGGTATTTAGTGTCCCTGACCTATTAAATCCGTCTTACTAGTTAGCAACCTATGCTCCCAATGACTTAAACCAGGGTTGATGCTTCAGCGCCTGCATTCATGGTATTGATGCTTGAACACAACACAATCCTGCAGCTAGGTGGCAGGAGGGCTCACACTAATCAAACAGGATTCAACCAACCCGGTATTCATTTATTTTGAGTGTTGGAATACCGGTGCCAGCAACTTATACAGTAGTTTGTACAGATACATGAATAAATAAATATCAAGCATTACGGAAAAACCTATACGTGTCCAAGTATTTAACCCTTAGATGCACGAGTGACTGGACCGTACACTCTTCCATAAGTTGGTCAAAAATCACCCATACTAGAATCAATGCCTTTTTATGCCAATTTTGCCATTTTGGTTAGGAATAATCACTTGTATGATATTTAGTATTATATTTAGGACCACACAAGAATCATTTCATGTTAGAAACATCTTCATTTTTCACTTTTTTCTATCTTTGAAAAAGAAAATGACCCCGTACAACAATAGAAAATGTGAGGATCCATTGTGTGTTGCATAAACGTAAGTTAGAAATGTGATGGCATGATATCAAAAACATATTTTTGAGGAATACCTGGAATATGAAATGATAACAATTTTTCATTACAAATATATTTCAAGAAAACAACCTGACCGGGTCATTTTTGACCCACTTATGGAAGGTTGGGGTAGTAACACAAAAAATAAAATTTCTTAAAATTTATAAAAGGTAAGTTAAAAATGTGAATGGCATGATATCAAAAACATGTTTTTTGAGGAATACCTGGAATATGAAATGATACCAATTTTTCATTACAAAGATATTTCAAGAAAACAACCTGACCGGGTCATTTTTGACCCACTTATGGAAGATTGAGGTAGTAACACAAAAACAAAAATTTCTTAAAATGTATAAAAGTTAAAAATGTGAATGGCATGATATCAAAAACATGTTTTTTGAGGAATACCTGGAATATGAAATGATAAAAAAAATGTCATTACAAAGTTATTTCAAGAAAACAACCTGACCGGGTCATTTTTTACCCACTTGTGGAAGGTTGGGGTACTAACACAAAAACAAAAAATTCTTAAAATGTATAAAAGGTAAGTTAAAAATGTGAATGGCATGATATCAAAAACATATTTTTGAGGAATACCTGGAATATGAAATGATAAAAAAAATTTATTACGAAGATATTTCAAGAAAACAACCTGACCGGGTCATTTTTGACCCACTTATGGAAGGTTGAGGTAGTAACACACAAAAAAAAAATCTTAAAATCTATAAAAAATAAGTTAAAAAGGTGAATGGCATGATATCAAAAACATGTTTTTTGAGGAATACCTGGAATATGAAATGATAAAAAATTTTCATTACAAAGATATTTCAAGAAAACAACCTGACCGGGTCATTTTTGACCCACTTGTGCATCTAAGAGTTAAAGTATGAGCAGATTTGAAATCATGTATTTCTTGTCGTCACGTTTTCCCGATCATAAAAAGGCTACCAAAATAACGTGTTGACTGTGGGGGGGCTGTGCCCCATGCATTGCCATCCCCGGCATTGTAATCATTTGACTTTGCTCTTATGCATATGCAATGAAGCAGTCTGTAAAAGAAAGGCTACACATGGCTGCTCACTCAAGTCTGTCACAATTCCTCTTCAAAACTTTCAGCTCACGGCTTTTAATGGCTTGAATTCAAGACCGCAGATAATAATAGCAGTAATGAATAAATTGTCTCTCATTGTAATATCACAATTGTCAATTCTACGGCGTTGTGTCCCGGTGTGTACGCGACTGTCATCGCATTAGCGGAGGGCTGCGTTCCAGCAGTAAAGTCGGCGTTGGCACCGCAAGCTGACATTAAGTTACCAAGCCGCACTCCCACCTGCACGCAACCATGCCATCATATTTAAGAGCGTCCATTAACGGCCACATTTGGAATTCATGGGCTTTTAGTCCTCCTCGTGTGATTTATCCGTGATGGACGTATCGCCCAGCCCTTCCAGGGAGCTGCTCCCATTTTTGTCTTAGTGGAGGCCCAAAACAATGCATTTCAGGCCCATTTCTCCTAAAGGGCCTCCCTTTTCGCCGGGGCCGGCCTAACATCTGTTTGTGGCCAGAGCCAGGCGGGACCGAAGCACAGTGGGCCTCAGTCACCCCCTTCCCCTCTCCCTGGGGGTCTTTGTTCCCGATTTCATGCTATCAGAGCGGCAGCATGTTTTCCTGCGCAGAGCTGTCAGGAGCATAAAAGGCCCTGAGTGGGGTCACATCAAGAGGGATGGGCATGAAAAATTGGTAAAATGTATCACAAAGCCCACCCACTAGATGGTTGCCTAGCGCTCTGTTGCGGGGTGTCAACATCCCACCCCTCTTCCAGTTCCTCTTTCCCTTTTCCTCCACTGAATTACACCTCTTTCTCACCCGGGAAGACGAGCCCGTCATTAAGATGAAATGATGCAAACAAATTAAAGGGTGGTGCTCGGATAAGTCGGGTCTTTGTGTGTGAGAATGGACTTTTATGCCTCGCTGGGGTCTTCGCCTCTTTTTACACTGGAAAAAGATGGCCGCTCGCCTCCCTGTCTGCGACCAACTGTTTGATAGCGACGCAATTAAGAGAAGAAAAACAGGAGATCTCTCATGACATTTGCGATAAGAGTGGCTGTTGTCATGATTTTTACATAAACATGCAAAAATAGTCATCCCGCACCACTTCTATTATGGCTTTTTATAAATATAATAATAAATCATCCCGTTTTTTGAGTGAATTTACTATTTCACTTATTATTAATTTGAATTTTTAATTCATAAAAATGGCTAAATAAACTAAAATGCAAATACAGTAAACCTCGGATATATCGGAATCGGATATATCGGAAATTCGCTCACAACGGACAGATAAAAAAGAACCAATTTTTCTGTAATGCATTTCCAATAAAAATTCATTGCATATATCGGATTTTTTATAACGGATTTCGCCTATTTCGGACAAAATCTCCAGTCCCGTTCCAATGCATTTCCATGAAATTTCCCTCGCATATATCGGATGGCCGCATCGTGGCGCTCCGATTCGCCGAATCGTGACAGGCCGCTATACGACGTCATTTGCAGCGTTTGCAGCGTTGCCTGCACGTCCAGGTACATTGGAAACATAGTCAAGGAAGTGCCTTTTTATAACGGATAAAATCCCATTTACGCATATACCGGATATAAATCCGATATATGCGTAAAACGGACATTTTCCGGTATACGCATATAACGGATTTCGCTTATATCGGACAAAACCAGTGGGAACAATTGAATCCGATATATCCGAGGTTTACTGTATAAGGCATTCAGAAGACACATTCAAAGACATTACGATGATATGTACGTAGTATTCTATACTGGTCACTGGTCACTGTAATGTTCAGTGACACACACAAACACCAGACTTGACGGCCCGAACAACAGGCTTTTATTGCACAATAATAATTCCCAATGAAAATCCCGAATAAAAACACCGGCTCCACCCGCCAATCTAAAACTCAACTCTGAACCCACAGGTTTTATTTGGCTCTTATTGTGTATACTACAGTTTAACGAGTTTAAATGCGACTATAGGGGTGTTATTTCATGCCTAGAAGGCTCTAATAATTGAAAAACTAGGGATGCTTCAATCAGGGTTTTATGCCACCGATTCCGATACCATCCTCATCAGCGATATTGATCGATACCTACATGAATCACTTGGATTCACTGTAGATTTGACCATTTATTAATGTGTCATAGGCCAGGGGCCCCGTTTGACAAATCCGAGGGGCCCAGTTTTGTATTATTTGACACAAACCTGAATTTAATTCGATGGATGTTTTGGAGGCGTAACATCTCAATGAAACAGTTTGTTCGAAATATTCGAATATAAAAATATATATATTTATAATATATATAATATATATATATTTTTTCCCCCAAAATCAACTGAATGGTGTCACCATCACAAGGCTGGACCGCCATGTTTATGTTCATGAAACAACATAAGACGTAAGTAGTATGACAACAAGAGAGCAAAATTGACACTTTAAAAGTTAGTACTTACCTCCATGAACATGATAGCCACTTCCCCGTGGGGCAAAAACTAGCTCAGAACTAACAGCTGTGGTGAGAAGTCACACTTGGAGTTTGAAGACGAGAAGCTAGACGGATAACTTTAGTTAGCGGGCAAGCTAGCGTCCTACTGAAGCCATTGTTTTTTTTTTTTTACTGACTAGTTTTAATTCTTGTAGCATTACAGGATAAAGTGCGTTTTTTGTTAGTTCCAAATATTTTTTTTTTCTGGTCTTGTTTGAACGTCATTTATCCGCATATGTCGATCATGTGGGTTTTTTTTTTTTTTTTACAGAAATCAGCTGATATTGATCAGTGACCGATCAATCAGAGCATCCCTTGTTAAAACCGTATTTAGAAGGTCGTTAACAGTCTTTAACTACAAAAATATAGTAACATTTATGAATAAGGACTCTGGGTCTAGAACCGATGATTTTGCAGATATGGTTCATTCAATTCAGACCGCTTCCGTCGTGCTGCGTTCGTGAACCCCCAGTTTAACGCCGCGTATACACACGTCGGGTGTCGGCTCCATCGCCGATAACGCGTAATCGCCATCAGACTTGTTTTCACGGGAACAACTCTACATCTTTCGTAATTATTTGATGCTGATGCGCTTGCCCAACGGCAGAGTAATGAACCCACCGGACTCTGCATTCTTATTGGATAGTCACTAATCAGAGAGTGCCTCATCGATATCCAGTAATTGACTCAGCCGCAACAGATTGCCTCACTATCTGTTTCCTTTAATTGATTCCCATCTCGGGCAACGGAGGAATCGGTGAATTAAAGGAGTGCAATGTTTTTGAAGTGCTTAGTAAGTGTTTATACTCCGTCAATAGCGATTCTCTCGGCTATATTCAAATACGATTCAATGACTGCGGCGCAGTCGGTCATGAATTTGTTTTCTCATTAAGGGGACAAATGTTCTTTTTAAGGCGGCTTTGTTCAAAAGAAAACATGAATGGCGCTTTCGGCTGCTGGCTACTCTCTCCGATAACAAAGCTTCCTTTGTCACAAACGCAGCTAAATGAATTGAAACGGGGCGCCGCATTAAGGTGGCTATTGAGTAATCTTTGCATGTATGGTCGTATTGAGAGCGTGAAGAGGAGCGGGTACGTTAAACAGTCTTGCCGACATCTGCCGCGGTTGGTTTCAAAATGCTGACTATATAAGCGGCGGGCAGGGGAGGTATCCCCAATGAGATCTGTCATTAGGTTTTCTTTGTACAGGTGGCCGTAATGTGTCAAGGGCCCGCATCGGAGACAATGTCCGCCTCTTAGTGGGTCTAATGCTCCACAGAAGAAGAACCCACCCTCCTTTTACTGCCGCTACTTTACACACAAGACGGAGTCACAATGAAGCATCTGGTGGCTTTTTCCTGTGTGTGGAAAGCTTTTTTTTTTTTTTTTCGCGGCTATTGTGTTTGTCAGCATGAATATCTGAAATAGACGCGTGTGATTTCACTTATCGTGGACGACGGGGTTAACTTAGGAGTTCAATACGCGCAAGTGTGCGGTGTTATATTTTAAAATAGTGTTAACTTTGGATGGGTTGTGTATTTTTATATATATATATGTGTGTGTGTGTGTGTGTGTACGTGAAACCCCCCACTCGCTGGAGGTCGACGGGGTCAAAGTGATGAATTTTTATAGGCCTGTTCCCTGTGTTTCAGCCCTGTCTCTTTCTCTACGCGCTGCACTGCCTCTCAAAGACATCCATGCTGGGCAATTTGTCCTGTGGGGCCCTGCAGAATGGGGCAGCAGAGAAGTTAAATACCGGGGGGGAACACACACACACACTCACACACACACACACATACAAAACATACACATACATTGAGTTTCTCTCACACACTCACAAACCCCTTGGTCCTGTTGTCTGGAATGATTTGTGGCCTGTCTATTATCTATTCCGAGAGGACAAATGCTTTGGGCCGGATCCTGAAGTAAAAAAAACCCGAATGGCAACCCTCAATGCTCGCTATTGTTTTTAGAGAAGTTTCCCAGATGTTCTAATGCACAAGATAAATAGGGATTCTCGCTATCTCACATGCCCCTTTTTACCGCTCTTAAAGCTCGTTTTTTGACGAGGGCGTGGCAGGTTAGCGGACCTCCTGCGGCGCGCCACGGCAGAGAGTTACTGCGTCGCTCGCGGTCCCCGGGGGTGACGGCGGGTAGCCTTACCAGGGTCAACAGTTGACCAAGCGGGTCACGCTCGGGCTAGCTTTACTGTTGATAATGTGTCCACTCTCACCTCGCCGTTTGAATCACAATCCCGTCGTGTTTGTCAGTGATGAATCTTTGTTTGGAAGCATTAAATTAGCCTGCCACGGCGGGGAGAAGAGTGGATGACTCTGGCCGGTGTCCAGTCCTGCCCGGGTGGGGAGAGTCGCCGCTGATTTACCGGCGTTTGGGTGTAATAGCTCGCTGTAAAGCAGAAGGCCAAATTTGTTGTTGCCCGCTTTGAATACCCTCCATCTTTCCTCGCGATCATGCATGCGGGGATTGGTATGATGAACGACCGCAAACGGGGGAAGAGCGATCAGAGTGCTAAGCAATCGGCGTTGAACCTGCCAGCGCCGTTGGCACACCTTAACTCAGCTGGCAAGCGCCGTCGTGTGTGGCGGCGAGGAAATAATGGCGCGTCGTGACAATGGCGCTGGCCTTGCCGACATCGACGAGAGCCTCTGTTCCTGACTTTGCTAATGAAGAATGAATAGTTAGCTCATTGTCTTGCTTATGCTACACAGTCCGGTGCAGGACTTTCCTAGCTAATTGGCCTTTAAATACCATTTAAATATACAATATAGCCTCACTTTTCACAGGTTCCACGCCTGCTAGGAAATGGCGTTCTGTGAGTAAATGACGCTATGGCTGCAATTTAAAATTATTTTCTTAGTTGATCAATTGAGTCATTAGTTAGCCCCGAGATGAACCAAATCAATATTAGCCAAACGCAAACAGACAAAAATGTCCATCACTGTTTTTTCAAGGTAATGGTAATGGTAATGGTAATGGTCATGGTAATGGTTTTATTTCATTTGAACATGCATCAGATTCCAATTGAGTGCATCCCATAATCAGTTCCCAGTTCCACATGTCCAAAAGGAGTAGGAAGAAGCAAAGCTTATTAAATCCTACCCCTCCATCTGCTACTTTTACAATCAGTAACTGTTGCATTTGTTCACTTCCTGCTTTCCTAATATAGTTGAAGTTTTTTAAATATTTTAAAATGTTAAAATGTTAAACTTTTTTAATTTTTTAATTTTTTAATTTTTTAATTTTTTAATTTTTTAATTTTTTAATTTTTTAATTTTTTAATTTTTTAATTTTTTAATTTTTTAATTTTTTTAATTTAAATTTTAAAATTTTAATTTTGTCACATACCGAAGTACTCAGTGATATGAGCATCCAATGCCATAATGGGTACCATAGTAAGTGTCAATATAGTGATATATATAGCACATCATGACTGGTTCAAGACTCTTCATCCTTGTATTTTATATTTTTATATTTTTATATTTTTATATTTTTATATTTTTATATTTTTATATTTTTATATTTTTATATTTTTATATTTTTATATTTTTATATTTTTATATTTTTATATTTTTTATTTTTTATTTTATATTGATTAATCATTGTTTCATCGAATAATTGTTGCTTTAATTGTTATGCCCGCAAAATTTTTGGTTTTAACACATGGTTTCCATGCCTCCCGAATCATCCTGCTAGCTTGACTTTGGCGGTTTAATCCAATTTTGGATCAACATTTGCAATTACAGGGACTGTTTGACCTATTGCTTTGAGTTTCCAGAACTCTCTCTCTTTAATTGCTCAACGCGTTTACATCACCGCAATTCGTGAGGTTAGATTGTGATTGTCTCACAGAAAATATGGTGCATTCAAAATTCCACCGAACAAAATGTGGAATCTCAATGCTTGACAAAAAAAAAAAAAAAAAATGGAAGGTGGCTAATTAGAAGTAATTTGTTTGAATGTTCAAATAAACATAAAAAAACCAAAATAATTAGAAAGTAGATGTAGATGTTACAATAATTGGTGACATTAAATAATAAGTAAAGCAAGACCTATAAATACAGTATAGTATGCATTTTGACGGAATGCCACAATTGATTAATTTCCGCATATAGATTAATTAGACATGAATTTACACACAAGTTAACTTTTATTATCCAATATAGTAGACATAATAACAGAAAATAAGCCACTAAGTGACATCAGGGGTTCCGGTTGAGTTTTTGCTTAGTGTCGGTTAGGGCTGCAACAGCAACTCGTCTTAGGGATTATTGTGCCTGCCAGAATTTGGATGCATCTTCTGAATGCCTTATATTTCTATTTTTGGTAATGGGAATGATTTTTGTTTCATTTGAACATGCATCAGATTACAGATTTTTAGCCTTATGCATTAATTTAGCTGTTTGAAGATGAACTATATCAGCAAGTTGAAGTATTTGTGATTTTACAAATAAGGAGTTAGTATGTTCTCTGTAGGGCGGCACGGCGGTCTGGTGGTTAGTGCGCAGACCTCACAGCTAGGAGACCATGGTTCAATTCCCACCCTCGGCCATCTCTGTGTGGAGTTTGCATGTTCTCCCCGTGCATGCGTGGGTTTTCTCCGGGTACTCCGGTTTCCTCCCACATTCCAAAAACATGCTAGGTTAATTGGCCACTCCAAATTGTCCATAGGTATGAATGTGAGTGTGAATGGTTGTTTGTCTATATGTGCCCTGTGATTGGCTGGCGACCAGTCCAGGGTGTACCCCGCCTCTCGCCCGAAGACAGCTGGGATAGGCTCCAGCACCCCCCGCGACCCTCGTGAGGAAAAGCGGTAGAAAATGAATGAATGAATGAATGTTCTCTGTAGGCGGCATCCTTACTGACCTTTTTTGCAGTACATTTAGCGAGTGAAGATTGCTTTTATAGTTTTTATCCCATATTAATTACCCCATATTAGGCATATATTTAAGTTCCTTTTGTCGCTTTTATGCATGTAAATAACTTGATTTTGAAAAAAAAAAATACAATTTGTTTAAATCTGCATTTTTTTTAAACAAATAATAGGCAGATATTTATGAAAAGCCATGATGAAGTGAATCCGTGAAATTCTTTAATTCATTCATTAGTCCAAAACACGTAAAATAAACAACCCGTCATGGAGGTAGATAGATAGATAGATAGATAGATAGATAGATAGATAGATAGATAGATAGATAGATAGATAGATAGATAGATAGATAGATAGATAGATAGATAGATAGATAGATAGATAGATAGATAGATAGATAGATAGATAGATAGATAGATAGATAGATAGATAGATAGACTTCCTTTATTGTCATTGCACAAAAACACAGTAGTGAAATTGCCAACGAAATGTCGTTGCCTGGCTCCCATATAATAACAGACACAAAAGAAGATAAGTAATAATAAATAATAATATTATTATTTATTATTACTTATCTTCTTTTGTGTCTGTTAGAAGTGAAAAACATCCTAAAAAACTGAAATTTACTGTCTGCACACATTTTTAAAGATTCCCAAAGAGCCTCTTTTGAATACGTGAGATGTTTCTGTGTTGTGGTTGAGTCCCTTAGTGTTTAAGTTGACCACAGTGGATCACCTCCATCTGTTGGAAGCAGCGGAGACAGAAGGCTCGGGTGTGCATGCGGGTCTCTGCTCTTTGAAGTGGGGCAGATTGCTTTAACCTCTCCACTAAAAGGACCAGCTGGAATAGAGAGCTCATTTAAACAGCCGCTTCCTACTGCGACAGTCATGAGATTATCCGCCATTGATGCATAAAGCCGGCGCTTTCCTCCGCGACCCCTCATCCGAGCCCCCCGCTTCTGGCCCTGGACAAACACTCATTGTTGACCTGTGACACATAATGCAGCCATGCGATGCCCAGTCACTTTACAGGATCGCTTAAAAGGTCCGAATGAGTGAAGACATTTTACCTTCTACTGGTAATATCGCTTCTGCAGAGAAGTGGAAGTGCCTCTATGTACATCTAATGGGCTTTAGAGAGCCAATGATCCCTTTTCACAAATTCAAACGCCTCGCCGTATCAATCAGCGTCTTTGGAGAATTTGGAACTTCTAATTCTTGTCACTTCAACAGTACTACCTTTACACATACCAGCGTCCCAACTATGAGATACGTATTACATACCAGACATCTTTCTGCTGCTAGCTGAAATGTTATTGTGATTAATTACGAGTTAACTGTGAACAAAATGTGATTAATCGCAATGAATCGATTGACAGCCAGTCATTTTTTTTATTCTTTATATTTATTAATTCTCCACGATTGGCTGCCGACCGGGAACCGCGCCTCCCCCCAAGTCAGCTGGGATAGGCTCCAGCATACCAGAATCAGGACAAGCTACAGTTATTTATTTCATTCAAGCAAATGTTTTTTTAACTGCTTATGTCATATTTCACCTTGTGTCTTATTAATTTATGAAGGAAATGAGGATGAACATAACTGCATGCATACAAATAATGTCAACATTAAAAGTCAATATAAAAATTGCATCAAATAAGAGCAAAAAAATCAGGTATTTCACTTATGTTCACCAAACAGGAAGATGTGATTAATCGCAATCAATTAATTGCATTGTCATTTTTTTTATTCTTTATAATTATTAATTCTCCGCGATTGGCTGATGACCAGTCCAGGGTGAACCGCGCCTCTCCCCAAGTCAGCTGGGATAGGCTCCAGCATACCAGGACAAGCTGTATAGAAAATGAATGGATGTCAGTTATTTATTTAATTCAAGCAAATGTTTTTTTTTAACCGCTTATGTCATATTTCACCTTGTGTCTTATTAATTTATTAAGGAAATGAGGATGAACATGCATACAAATAATGTCGACATTAAAAGTAAATATAAAAATTGCTCTTTCAAAGTTGGTGCACTGATTTCGCCTCGCCGTATCAATAAGCGTCTTTGTAATTTGGAACTTCTACTTCTTGTCACTTCAACAGTACTACCTTTGCGTACGAGTGTCCCAACGATTAAATACGTATTAGATACCAGACATAGGTCTGCTGCGAGCTGAAATGTTATTGCGATTAATTACGAGTTAACTGTGAACAAAATGTGATTAATCGCAATGAATCGATTGACAGCCAGTCATTTTTTATTCTTTATATTTATTAATTCTCCACGATTGGCTGCCGACCGGGAACAGCGCCTCTCCCCAAGTCAGCTGGGATAGGCTCCAGCATACCATATATACCATATTTCATTCAAGCAAATGTTTTTTTAACCGCTTATGTCATATTTCACCATTGGTAACGTTGTGTCTTATTAATTTATGAAGGAAATGAGGATGAACATAACTGCATGCATACAAATAATGTCAACATTAAAAGTCAATATAAAAATTGCATCAAATAAGAGCAAAAAAAATCAGATATTTCACTTATGTTCACCAAACAGGAAGATGTGATTAATTGCAATCAATTAATCACATTGTCATTTTTTTTTTTTTAATTATTATTTTATGAATTCTCCGCCATTAGCTGACGACCAGTCCAGGGTTGAACAGCGCCTCCCCTCAAGTCAGCTGGGATAGGCTCCAGCATACCAGGACCAGGACAAGCTGCATAGAAAATGAATGGATGCCAGTTATTTATTTCATTCAAGCAAATGTTTTTTAAACCACTTATGTCATATTTCACCTTGTGTCTTATTAATTTATTAAGGAAATGAGGATGAACATAACTGCATGCATACAAATAATGTCAACATTAAAAGTCAATATAAAAATTGCATCAAATAAGAGCAAAAAAATCAGGTATTTCACTTATGTTCACCAAACAGGAACATGTGATTAATCGCAATCAATTAATCGCATTGTCATTTTTTTTATTCTTTATGATTATGAATTCTCCGCGATTGGCTGACGACCAATCAAGGTTGTACAGCGCATCTCCCCAAGTCAGCTGGGATAGGCTCCAGCATACCAGGACCAGGACAAGCTGCATAGAAAATGAATGGATGTCAGTTAATTATTTCATTCAAGCAAATGTTTTTTTTTTTAAACGCTTATGTCATATTTCACCATTGGTAATGTCGTGTCTTATTAATTTATTAAGGAAATGAGGATGAACATAACTGCATGCATACAAATAATGTCAACATTAAAAGTCAATATAAAAATTGCATCAAATAAGAGCAAAAAAAATCTGATTTTTCACTTATGTTCACCAACATGAAGATGCGATTAATCACAATCAATTAATCGCATTGTAATTTTTTTTTATTTTTTATTATTTTTTTAATTATTATTTTATGAATTCTCCGCGATTGGCTGATGACCAGTCCAGGGTTGAACCGCGCCTCTCCCCAAGTCAGCTGGGATAGGCTCCAGCATACCGGGATCGGGACAAGCTGCATAGAAAATGAATGGATGTCAGTTGTTTATTTAATTCAAGCAAAAAAAAAAAAAAATTAACCGCTTATGTCATATTTCACCTTGTGTCTTATTAATTTATTAAGGAAATGAGGATGAACATAACATACAAATAATGTCAACATTAAAAGTAAATATAAAAATTGCATCAAATAAGAGCAAAAAAAATCAGATATTTCACTTATGTTCACCAAACAGGAAGATGACTAAAATAATGACAAATTTTTCCTATAAAAAAAAAGTCAAACATCAGATATCAGACATGGGTTTTATATTACATATGTTAATGTAATTTTTGACTCGCTGTCTGCGACCCAAACAGATTAGATCTGTGACCCACCAGTTGAGAACCACTGCTCTATAGCCATAGAATTATCATAAATATAATAATATCCATTATTATTTTTTCAAGGTTTTCCAAAGTCGTGCGTACGTATACTCGAATGTTTTTCTGTATTTAAAGTATTACATTCCCGAGTATTTCATTGAGTAAGCCCTTAAATGGTTAAATGGGAACTTGTGAACTTTTGACTACTTTTCATTTGGATTTGCATCTTAATATTCTCTCAAGCATCTGAAAGCACGCATGCTCATATTTCATCTCTTATTAATATATTATCCATTCATCCCTTTTCAAATGTTCTACAATGTTTTATCACAAATTAGCGACATGAAAATATTTCCACACATTGCCCATGAGAGACTTCTGAATGTGGGAACAATGACTTTTTAACGGAGAAAAGTATCTCTTACCCGTCTCACTAGCTTCATCTATGGCCTATTCATTGCACAAAGCTGCTTAAGTACACTTAAGCGTATTAGCATTTGGCTGACAGGTGACCATATTGACCCTCCATTTGGATGCTCTAATGAGTGAAAGGTGGAGCCGTTTGGAAGGGTTTTACAAAATTGCATGTGTGGGTAAACTGAGGCACGCATGGTGAAATAGGAGTTGGGTTAGTCGGGAGGGGGGGTGGGTTGTTCCACTTTTAGTCAGAACACAGTTCTTGCTGTTTCTCCCAGGCCAAAACACAACTCGTAACTTGCAACATTTCCCCTCCAAAAGGCCCTTTTTCTGCTCTATATTGGCTTGACCTGATTATCTCATCTGTGCTTTGAATTTCAATCAGGTCATCCCGTGTCGGCCGTGTGTGGTATGGGAACCACCGGCTCCCGGATTACCTCATTCAACTGTCTTCAAACACAGATGGTCCAATGTTTAACTAATTGTTAAAAGAGTCCACAAAGGGGAATTGAACCATACACACAGTCCATGGGGTCGGTACATACATCGAACAAGTGAAAGACAAAGGACAGTGAGGAGTTTTTTTTTTTTTTTTTTTTTGGTGGGAAGGATCTTTAAACTTTAAACTCCAGTCGCCGTATGTTGTACGAAGGAATCGAGGAAACATTTTAGTCGTCCGTATCATCACAAAGCATATCATTGTCCTTTCTGTCTGTCCCCACCTGCAGAGTCTCTGCCCCACCACCACCATGCAGACCGTCAGAACCACCGACACCAACGAAGTCGACAAGTTAATATTCAGAGAAAGCGATAATGACCGAAAGGTAAGCCATAACTTAACAATTAAATCCAACATCCATTGGATTTATTTGGTATTGGTACATCATAAACACTGCTGGTCTAAAGTTTTACACCACAATTTTTTAAGTTATTTATTGAAATCAAGTCCAATAATAATTACCCAAAACTGAAAAAGAATGTGTATTACAAAAAAGGCTTCTTTTTTTTTTGGAACCACAAAATGGGCCAACAATTTAAAGCTTCTCTACAGAAATGGAGACCAGTTGGTGCGGCTCATTCCTACATGAGTTCCAAGATCTTACTACCTCTTCCGTCTGCATAGAAACACCGTGGTACCACCCTAACCCTGGTGAACATCAGTAGAACAGCATTGTACTACAGAAAGTAACTTGTTGCTACAAAAATGACAAAAAAAAGGAATTAAAAATGGAAGGGAGGTCAAATGTAGACGTATCCACCAGAAAAATTGGAGTGTTTTGACAGGTAGTGTATAAATAGATAATAATAATAATAAATAAAATATAATAATAATAAATAAAAAATGTATAAAAATAAAAAAATGTATAAAAATAAAAAATTGATAAAAATAAAAAATTGATAAAAATAAAAAATGTATAAAAATAAAAAATGTATAAAAATATAAATAAAAATAAATTTAGAATATATTCAAATGTTTGCCTCGGTTTGTGCACAATTTCCAGTTAGTGTACAATATGATGCAAATCTTGTATTATTATACACTGTGAGTGAAATGTGTTCTGAATATTCTTAATGAAATGCAATTTCCGTCACAAAACATCGTTTTTTAAGGAAGTTGAATTCTCCCGTCTGTGATGCCATTAATGGCTGACTTAGTAGTTTTTTGCCATTTCACCATTAGTCTCCAATAACACGTTTTTATAGTAAATCTGCATTAATATAAATGTGTATAAATAATGAATGAATGGAAAAAATTAACATTTAAGGTTCCCTGTATTTTTTTTTTAATTCAATAATGTTTCTCCTACATTGGTTAGCATCATAGACTAGCAAAGACGCTAATTTATGTTCCCTGTTTACATATTTTAGCTAGCTGACACAAGGAAGTTTTGTGATTTTTTAAAAAAATCCATGAAAACGTACTTATTATGCTCATTTTTAGACCCTTTGTATTGAATTGTGGACTCCTATAGAGCAGCTACACACAATAACCCACACAGAAAAATTTTGCAGAATCGGCACCTATTCCAGCTGGATTTATGCTTCCTATTTATGCGTCTTTTTTTAAATTTATTCCACCCACGGTCCGCTTCTGGGCATCCCCACTCGGCTATAAGGAAGTCCGCACCTCTATGACATCACAAAGGAACAGTTTAACCACGCCTTTTGAAATCGAGCGTTTTGAGCCATCCCAAACTTCTTTCAGAGCTCACTTCCAAATGCGCAAACCTCATAATCTAAAACATTGGCATCGTTTAATGTGAGAATACAACATTTTAACTACATTTATAGCTCAAAAAAGTGTAAAAAGCATAATAAGTCCCCTTTAAAAACACAGTGTATTAATAACATGATACTATAAACATGTGATGCACATTGCACCTTCGGCAGAAAAACTTCATAAGTTGGACTTGTTAAAACCTGTAGAGGTTTGAGGTTCAGCATCCAGTGCCCTGCCCTGGCATGTGATATCACAGACACGTGTAGAATGAAGTACTTAACACTGCAGCGCTCCACTGTTCATTAGTGCTCTAATTACTAAATGCTCGTCCCATTAGTATTGGTATTAATCAAAGGCCCTCGGTCTCTTTCTTGCCGCTGATGCAGGTTGTTCTCCAGCTTGAAAAGAAGCTTTTTAGTTATGTCAACCAAGATGTTTTCCGGGAAAACAATGGGACCTCGGTAAGTCAATCTAACCTTTTATATATTCATTATTCCTCCATAGTTCCATCATTGCAAGACACTTATTACAGGTTTAATTTCTTTTATTGACTGGGGTAATCTAATTCTCATTGGGAGTGACCAAGATGGATAGGATCGTACATCAGAGGGACATTTCATGTTAGAGGCCTTGAAGATAAAGTCAGAGAGACCAGACTGAGATGGTACGGTATAGATTGGTAACTTTGGCGCTGTTTACAGCATTTGACAATGAAAAGACCAAAAGTAGCATAACTGCAAAATTACATAACATAACAGGTTACATGAATGACCACTCATTATACTATTTACAAATAGTGTCTACAAAGGGCCACATACTAACAAATAAAATGATGCAAAGGACATTTTGATATTTTGTAAAGCAATACAGATCAATATGCTACATGCTAATTGCATTTCAGCTACTATATGTGCCATAGATGAAAACTATGACCTTGGCTCTTTTCCCTTTCTTCTTGTAAATACGCCATTTTTGCCATAACATAACATAGCCCACACTTTGAAACTATGGATATATTCCATTTACAAATCCGGAATTGGACTGATTCCAGTTGCGGACCAAATCATTTTTTTGTGTTTGGGAAAAATTTTCCAAAATTTTCCGAGGGCCACATCCATAAAAACTTAAAGTTGAATGGGGACAACTGATATCTTACAGGTTCTAAAAACGGTTTCTAACAGCCTGGTCTGGTGCTTGTGTGTCTGACTCAACATTACAGTACATTACTGACCCCTAGAGACCAGTGTAACATACTACATATTATTGATATACAGTAAACCTCGGATATATCGGATTCAATTGTTCCCACTGGTTTTGTCCGATATAAGCGAAATCCGTTATATGCGTATACCGGAAAATGTCCGTTTTATGCATATATCGGATTTATATCCGGTATATGCGTAAATCGGATTTTATCCGTTATAAAAAGGCACTTCCTTGACTATGTTTCCAATGTACCTGGACTGGGCAATGAAAAGAGACGTAAGGTAATGAGAATTTAACTTTATTGGACTCTGAGCATAAGAAATTGTTAATTAAGCTAGGCCCTGTTACGCCCGTCAGGCCTACGTTATTTCCAATAGTGAGGTTAAGATCTCATTCACTGCTGTGCTAGTATTATTGACGTCACTCACTTTTATATTTGTCCTAAATCTGGAGCCAGGAGAAAGACAATAGCCAGTGACATCAACAAGATTAGCATAACGATGCGGCCATCCGATATATGCGAGGGAAATTTCATGGAAATGCATTGGAACGGGACTGGAGATTTTGTCCGAAATAGGCGAAATCCGTTATAAAAAATCCGATATATGCAATGAATTTTTATTGGAAATGCATTACAGAAAAATCGGTTCTTTTTTATCGGTCCGTTGTGAGCGAATTTCCGATATATCCGAGTCCGATATATCCGAGGTTTACTGTATTTCAAATCAGTTCATTTAGCATTTTTAAGCTACAAAATACCAAAAATATACATTTGCTTCAATATGCGTATATAAAAAAATAAGAATAGTAGGCCTAATTCAACCACAAATATATTTCGGAAAAAACGTAATAAAGTGAAGCCATAAGGCTTGACTATATTTACATATTTAAATAAAAAATAGTAGTTGTCAACTTATTGTGTAACCAATTATTCATCAATATTTCGCTACAGCACTCATAAAATGTATTTTTTGGGCATCTGGAATTGATTAATTTGATTAAACTTATTTACTATGGGAAAAATTGCTCTTGTTATCGGACATTTCAGTTATTGTCCAACCTTTTTTATCTGTCCGTTGTGAGCGAATTTCCGATATATCCGAGTCCGATATATCCGAGGTTTACTGTAGTAAAATATCTAATAATATACTAGATATAATTAAAAAAATGAGCCATGTGCCAAAAATGGCCCCAGGCTACACTATGGACACACATGGTCTAGGGACCTAAGTGTTTACTCGATACTCGATTAATCGAAACAAGTTTCACATAAATCAACATGAAAACAATCCTTACATGTTTTGAGAATAATTCTTCAATGCATAAAACCATGCACAATAATCATAAATGACAAATAAAATGGAAAAACATTTAACTTAATTTTCATTGACAACTGAAGACGATGAGAAGCAGGGAAGTTGGAGGCGAAGAGACGACTTCTTCGGAATTTGCAATTTGGAGTACTTTCTTAAATTTTCTTAAAATCTTCTTTATAAAATTCCTAGCAACTTTCTTTGGCCCCATGGTGAGTTATTTAGCAGTAGCCCTTAATAAACAATGCACGGAAGTGATTCACCGACGCATTCACCGCACGATTTCACGGGCCGATACAGTACAGACTTTTTTGTTATATACCAGGGGTGCTCACACTTTTTCAGCATGCGAGCTACTTTTAAAATGACCGAGTCAAAATGATCTACCCACTACAAAAATGCAAAACATCTATTTATTTTCAAATGTATTGAGGATTATTTGTACGTACAATGTATGTTGATGTACCTTACATAACCAAATGAGCCAATATTGCAAAACACACATAATTAACTATTAACATTTTTTGTAATTACCTGAGTTTACTTTGATGACTTGCACTGAATTGAACCAGCCAGGGATGCATAGTCCGGACAGTAGCTGCTGATAGCCAGCCTCAAGCACACTTCCAAATGTTTATCAGTCATGGATAATATCCGTATCGCAATATCCGTATAATATTCCATATCCGTATGGAAGTGATATGTTTTTTGCCTTTTTACTTGGTCCAGTTTTTGCCTTTTTACTTGGTCCACCTCCTTCACTCATTTTAGTGACTATAAACTTTAGCGAGGGCTTTAAAATCTCGCAATTCGCCGACTAGCTTAGCACTTTGCATCGTTGTTTACGCATGAGCGGTGACCTAAAGGTCAAAATTCAGTTGTCATCTGACTGGTTGTCCTGTATGTCAATCAAGTAACGGGGATGGATGATAGGCTGACATCGTAAGTTCTGCTGCACTTAGAGACGTTGTTTGATTTGATTGGTCGCCCGAAGGGCAACATTCAGTTGTCATCTGAATGGCTGCCCTGTATATCAATCAAGTGACGGCATTGATGCTGGGATGATATTTTTTTAATGTCACGCCGCGATCGACCAGCGATCGACCAGTACCACCTCCGCGATCGACCGGTAGCTCGCGATCGACTTAATGAGCACCCCTGTTATATACGATATAATGTACGATAACTGATTTTTTTTTTTTTTTGGCTGAAAACCCTTCCCTTTCTTCTTGTAAATACGCCATTTTTACGCCATAACATAACATAGCCTACATTTTGGATCGAGTATTCCATGTTGAATGGAATAAAGGGCGAAAGCTGCATATCGTACACTCGCGTACGCAGAAACTATTCTCCAAGCATCACGACTGCTGTCGGAGGTTCCTGTTATTCCTCACATCATCTTCTTCTTCTTCTCTCCTCCTCCTCGCCAAGTGAGACAAGACGGATGACATAATGGCGGCTTCGGAGATAATCTGCCGGTCACGGTCTGGTTAAACACACCATGTAATGATCCTTATAAAACAAACTACCTTTCTAAATGGATAAATATTCCTCCTTGCGCTCCGGCAGTTGGGAAGGGTAAAAAAAAAAAAAAAAAAAAAAAATCATTGCACCCTTCATCAACTGCAAGACTTGTACCAGCTTGACAGAAATTTAATTCGAGGCAGCTCTTGAAAATAATTATTGTATTTTGAGAGGAGTAATCATTGGCCGGGACATGATTGAATGTGTCCATGCCTATTGACTTTTGCTATGATTAATAGGTTTGTTTAGTCGATATTCCCATCGAAATTGTATAATTAATTATCCCCCGCGCTGTCACGGCGGGACGATGGAGAGCCCTGATGAGTATTTGGGAAGATTAAATTTTCCGGGCGCTTGTGGCGTCAAGGGGCACGGCGGGGCTGTGCTCCAGTGGAGAGAGATGGAAGCATGTGTATGTGTGCTTTTCATGTTTGAGCGTCCCTATGTGTGTGTGTGTGTAGTCTCCACTTAGACACCGCGGCGCACGCACCCGCAGGGCCGAACCCGTGCTCCGTCCACATTGATTCTGTTTCAGTATCTCTTTATTGTAACTTTATCAGCGTGGTGTCGGCAGATGGAGGACCGAGAGAGGAGGCGGCGGGGTGCTAGCTCCAGTAAGTGATGAACCTCGCTGTCTGACCTGCCTCATTTTTTTTTTTTTTTCATGCTGGCGGCGTCGCCCGCGCCATTACTCTAAAGGCCGGAGAATCCTTTAACGTGAAAGGCACATTTAAAAAAAAGATCAAATAATGCTGCTTCCCATCTTCTTCTTGTCGGAACTCTCAAGTGGCGGCGCAGAAGCAGAGCATCGGATTGAAATGAATGATTCCTGTGTTTTGTCCTCGCTAGCATACGTGGACAATAAGCTGAATGTATTCACGTATGATCTAGCACTCCCATGAGCACCTTGGCGTGGACGCTCCGGTTGTCGCTTTTCCCGGTGAAGTAGTACCTTGGTGTTTGTTAGTAATTTCTTCCAAAAGGTTGGACAATAACTGAAATGTCCGATAACAACAGCAATTTTTCCCATAGTAAATAAGCTTAATCAAATTAATCAATTCCTGATGCCCAAAAAATACATTTTATGAGTGCTGTAGCGAAATATTGATAATTAATTGGTTACACAATAAATCGACAACTACTATTTTTATTTAAATATGTAAATATAGTCAAGCCTTATGGCTTCACTTTATTACGTTTTTTCCGAAATATATTTGTGGTTGAATTAGGCCTAATATTCTTATTTTTTTATATATGCATATTTAAGCAAATGTATGTTTTGGGCATTTTGTAGCTTAAAAATGCTAAATGAACTGATTTGAAATACAGTAAACCTCGGATATATCGGACTCGGATATATCGGAAATTCGCTCACAACGGACAGATAAAAAAGAACCGATTTTTCTGTAATGCATTTCCAATAAAAATTCATTGCATATATCGGATTTTTTATAACGGATTTCGCCTATTTCGGACAAAATCTCCAGTCCCGTTCCAATGCATTTCCATGAAATTTCCCTCGCATATATCGGATGGCCGCATCGTGGCGCTCCGATTCGCCGAATCGTGACAGGCCGCTATACGACGTCATTTGCAGCGTTTGCAGCGTTGCCTGCGCGTCCAGGTACATTGGAAACATAGTCAAGGAAGTGCCTTTTTATAACGGATAAAATCCCATTTACGCATATACCGGATATAAATCCGATATATGCGTAAAACGGACATTTTCCAGTATACGCATATAACGGATTTCGCTTATATCGGACAAAACCAGTGGGAACAATTGAATCCGATATATCCGAGGTTTACTGTATATCAATAATATGTAGTATGTTACACTGGTCTCTAGGGGTCAGTAATGTACTGTAATGTTGAGTCAGACACACAAGCACCAGACCAGGCTGTTAGAAAACGTTTTTGGACGGTCCTAAGCAGGAACAACTACTATGAAAATATGAATATATTCCATTTACAAATCCGGAATTGTATTGATTTCAGTTGCGGACCGAATCACTTTTTTGTGTATGGTCAAAATTTTCCAAAATTTTTGAGGGTCACATTCATAAAAACGTAAAGTTGAATGGGGGTCACTTTGTAGTTTTAACAATGAAGCTGCTAAACCCAACAATACATCCTGAGCTATCTGACGACAACTGATATCTTGCAGGTTCCAAAACAAATTAGTAAAATATCTAATAATATAGTTATAATTTAAAAAATGAGCCATGTGCCAAAAATGGCCCCAGGCTACAGTATGGACACACATGGTCTCGGGACCTAAGTGTTTACTAGATACTCGATTCATCAAAACAAGTTTCAGATAAATCAACATGAAAACAATCCTTACATGTTTTGAGAATAATTCTTCAATCCATAAAACCATGCACAATAATCATAAATGACGAATGAAATGGAAAAACATTTAACATCATTTTTATTGATAACTGAAGACGATGAGAAGCAGGGAAGTTGAAGTCGAAGAGACGACTTCTTCGTAGTTTGCAATTTGCAGTACTTTCTTAAATTCACGTTAAATTTCTCATTCTCTTCTTTATAAAATTCCAAGCAATCGCAACTTTCTTTGGCCCCATGGTGAGTTATTTAGCAGTCAGCCTTAATAAACAACGCATGGAAGTGATTCACCAACGCTTTCACCGCACTTTTTATCGACTTCATGGGCCGATACAGTACAGATTCGTTTGTTATACACGATATAATGTACGATAACTGATTTTTTTTTTTTTTGCTCAAAACCGAATCATATAAGAAATGATTTTTGACCGTATTGGTCCTCCACATACTATATTGACAGTTACCATTTTGTCATTGTATGGTCATATCACCTCATATCACATCATACTTTGGTATGAGGTGCATTATTTAAAAAAAAAAAAAAAAAAAAAACCTTAAACTGTATTATGGAAAGCAGGAAGTGAACAAATGTAACAGTTACTGATTGTAAAAGTACCAGATGGAGGGGTAGGATTTAATAAGCTCTGCTTCTTCCTACTCCTTTTGGACATGTGGAACTGGGAACTTATTATTATGGGATGCACTTAATTGTAATCTGATGCATGTTCAAATGAAATAAAACCATTACCATTACCATTACCATTACCATTACCATTACCATTACATAACATTCATTTATGATGGAAACGGGTGCACTGCGGATGTGAGCATTGTTTGGCCCGCTCACCTCCTCCTACCAATCGGCCACCCCCCCCCCCCCCCCTGTCAGCGACTTTATCGCTTTTCCACACAAAATAATGAAGGTCCCATAAAAAGAGGGAAAATATAGCGCCCGCAATGAAAGCCGAGTATGAGGTGTAAAAATCAAATTAAATGACCTTTCACCCCAACGTTTATTGATGGCTTTTAACGGCAGCAGGTGTTGTCACAGAGGATATTTGACAAGACGTAAATCAAAGCACAATTACAGGTGGTGGACAACTCGCCAGTACGGCGAGAGGGACAGTCGGGGGGGGGGGGGGGGCGGACACCTCATATTCCCAGTTTTTTACCCCTCAACTCCCCATCTTAACTATCACCGCCTCCCTGATTTAGGATCCGATTTTTCATCCGAGCAAAGTCAGAAATTCCGGCTCCTGACAAGGTACTTTTTACCCAGACGCTTCTTCATCTTCCTCCTGCGTGATATTGAGCTGCATCATCTCGCATCGCCTCCTCCGCAACTTCCAAGGTCATTTCTGGTTGACAAACTACCGCCGGCTTTATAATGTCAAGAGGCCTTGAACCAATATAAGCTGATTTTTAAACCACTCACCCGCCACAGCGCCAGAGCATTATGCTTAATTGACCCTGGATTAAATGTAGTGTGAAATTCTGGCGTGCCGTCTTTTCCGTGCACCTGAATGAATTACTCAACATTCACTTAACGTAGGTGGCGAGTACACACGGCCATATGCTACTCATCTGCTGCATTAGCTCTCCCGCCCACTTCAATTATTTATATTATACCCTATTTCCTTCAATCGCTGTCCGACCCCCTCGTCCCCTATGACAACAATACATGTGTAATTCACAAAATATATGTAGGTGGTTAAGTGCTATGGTTTTATATTACGTACTTGATTGTGATTTACAAGCGAAAATCATGTCTTATTCTGACATGATTATACAAAATCCAGTAGGTTAATGGAATTGTATTATCTTTATGAAATAATAACAAATACAATTTTTTCTGAATAATGATAAAAAAAAGAGGTGATGATGCAACTCCACAATAGAAGAGGAGCATGTTGATGCAGTTTTTAAGTCGAAAAAAAAAAAAATGACCACAGTGCATTTTATAAGAACTCGGTGTGCATCTCTTCCATTGAAGTCCATGCGTCACGGCAACCAGGAAGTCAAAAGGCTTCTCGCTGTATAGCGTGAAGGAGAATTTTAACACTTGCATACGCGTGCACACTCATTTGAGTTGCAAATGGTGTTGAATTTGGTTATGGTAATGGTTTAATTTCATTTGAACATGCATATGATTACAATTGAGTGTATCCCATAATCAGTTCCCAGTTCCACATGTCCAAAAGGAGTAGGAAGAAGCAAAGCTTATCAAATCCTACCCCTGCATCTGGTACTTTTACAATCAGTAACTGTTACATTTGTTCACTTCCTGCTTTCCTAATATGGTTTTTATTTTTATTTTTATTTTATTTTTATGTTATTTTTATGTTATTTTTATGTCATTTTTATTTTATTTGTATGTTATTTTTATTTTATTTTATTTTATTTTATTTTATTTTATTTTATTTTATTTTATTTTATTTTATTTTATTTTATTTTATTTTTATTTAATTTTATTTGTATTTTAATTTTATTTTAATTTTATTTTATTTAATTTATTTTAATTTTAATTTTAATTTTAATTTTAATTTTAATTTTAATTTTAATTTTAATTTTAATTTTAATTTTAATTTTAATTTTAATTTTAATTTTAATTTTAATTTTAATTTTAATTTTATTGTATTTTTTATTTATTTATTTTATTTTTTGTCACATACCGAAGTCCGAGGTCATATGACCATACAATGACATAATCGGTACCATAGTAACTGTCAATATAGTGTAATATAGTGACCAATATATACCATAACTGGTTCAAGACTCTTCAATTTGTAAAAAAAAACAACAACAAAAAAACAGAATTTATATTTTACTGAAACATACTTATCTTCTACTGCTTGTTACTGTCTTAATACATATTTAAGCACATTTTACATTCACCAATTTTTTATGACGCTTGTCCTCACTAGGGTCACGGTGACTTTGGGCGAGAGTAAATTAAACATTTTCAAGCATAAAAATATCAACATGAACTAAAATACAAATATAAGGCATTCAGAAGACACATTTAAAGATGTGATAGTACGTAGTCCCGGTCACTCGGTGTCTGTAATGTTACTGTAATATTCGGTGAGACACACAAGTACTAGACCGAATAACAGACAGAACAACAGGCTTTTATTGCAGGTTCGAATGACGTCCCGCCAAGCTAAAACTCAACTCTGAAACCAGATGTCTTATTGTTTATGGCTTATTTTTTCTTTGTCATATATGCATAGATATTATATATAATATGCTATTATTTGTTTTAGCAATAAAACTCCTCTTGATGGAGTGGCCATTTTGAAGTAGACAGTCTATCGGCACCATGTGTACATTTTTATGAGCTCTTATTGTGATATCGGTAGCGTGCGCCTCAACATTTTGACACACAGACACCCCACCCAGTGGATGGATGGGTGAGACAGGGTGGACAGTGGAGCGTGGGGTTGCATCCCGTGCTCCGCCATCCCTCATTCACAGTGTGTGAGTCTCTCCTATGACCCCGGCAGCGTGAGTTTGATGAATGCGCCACATCTGCCCTTCTGAACCACAGAGACTCAGACTGGGAGGCCCCGCTGGCTGGAAGTAATGGGCACTGTTCTACATGGCTGACACATAATCACAAATACTAACACTAAGACAGCGATCGCAGAGACGCATATTGGAGTTGAGCCTGTATGTGGACACTTGACAGGGATTTGAACACAGTCACACAGCATAAATGTGTTATGGCAAGCTGCGGTTATTGCTAAATCTCCTTTTTCATTTTCCAAAAATCTAATCATTTACGCTTTAACCCTTCTCTTGTTGGGACCGACCCGTTTTACATTTTAATGCATAAAAAGAATCACATAAAATTTCTTTATTGCATCAAGGACTTTTGACTTTCAACAAAATAAAACAAAAAAAATAATTTTTACTAAATTTTAAAATGGTCTGATTGAAATTATGACCACTGTATTGTTAGGGTCGGTGTCGACCCGGTTATAATAATATGGTAATGGTAATGGTTTTATTTCATTTGAACATGCATCCGATTACAATTGAGTGCATCCCATAATCAGTTCCCAGTTCCACATGTCCGAAAGGAGTAGGAAGAAGCAAAGCTTATTAAATACGAGGTACATTATTTAAAAAAAAAATTAAATTTAAAAATTTAAAAATTTAAAAATTTAAAAATTTAAAAATTTAAAAATTTAAAAATTTAAAAATTTAAAAATTTAAAAATTTAAAAATTAAAAATTAAAATTTAATTTAATTTAAAAAAACAAAAAAAATTAATAAAAATTAATAAAATAAATTAATGAATTAATAAATAAAATAAATTTGCTAAATACAAAGATGAAGTGTCTTGAACCAGTCATTATGTGCTATATGTATATCACCATATTGACACTACTATTACTACTACCCATTATGTCATTGTATGGTCATATCACCTTGTACTTTGGTAATTGACAAAAAATGAAAAAATTTAAAAAAAAATAAATATATTAAATTTGCTAAATACAAGGATGAAGAGTCTTGAACCAGTCATGATGTGCTATATATATCACTATATTGACACTTACTATGGTACACATTATGGCATTGGATGCTCATATCACCTCGTACTTTGGTATGAGGTATATTATTTAAAAAAACACACGAAAAAAACCTTCAACTGTATTATGGAAAGCAGGAAGTGAACAAATGTACCAGTTACTGATTGTAAAAGTACCAAATGGAGGGGTAGGATTTAATAAGCTTTGCTTCTTCCTACTTCTTTTGGACATGTGGAACTGGGAACTGATTATGGGATGTACTCAATTGTAATCTGATGCATGTTCAAATGAAATAAAACCATTACCATTTTTACCATTTTTGGAAATTTACATTGAGAGGTATAGTGCCCCTCATGCCCACACCAAAAGTTAAATTAAAACCAACATTTTCATGGATGAGGAAGTCTAAGAAGGTAACCAAGATATGAGAAGCAAATTTGATGGTAACTTATTGTTTTTAGTGTATTTTATTGCTGATTTAATACATGAGTAAAAACCGACCCGTTAACATAAGAGATGATACCAGAAAGCTAACACAAAGGCTAATATGCCAATCCATGACGATACACAAATGCCGTTCTTCATCTATGCAGACATGCACCACGACCCACTTTACCAATAAACCTAAAATCCCAAATCCATCCTTCACGAAGGGACCTGAGAGAGGGTTGCTAAGGGAACATCACCGCCTGTCTCTCAGGGAGGCAGCCATGCAGGTGCCACAGCTACCTGTTCATCTCCCAGATAATTAATGTGTACAAGAAGCTGCTAATTGCACTTTTCACTAATGATTTATGGCTTTTGTGAAAGGGGGTAAATTGAGGGACGTGTGCGTATACACTCTCGTGAGTGAGTACAGCTGGGTGAGGAGACATGATTAATGGAGAGCGTGTCCATGGACTGGCATTGTGGGGAGAGGGGAACCCCCCCCCCCCCCCCCCCACCGCAAACCCCCCCATCTCGTAGGACAGGGCAACACACACACATTAACATGCATTGTTATCTGCTGTAAAATTTCTCAATTATTATGTTATATAGTTTTTTGTTGGAAAGTTTTCGGCCATATTGGATCTTGGAACTATTGGAGTGACAGTCCTCAATTATTACGTAATATAGTTTTTGTTGTAAAGTTGTCGGCCATATTGGTAAATATTGGAGTGACAGTCCTCAATTATTACGTAATATAGTTTTTGTTGTAAAGTTGTCGGCCATATTGGTAAATATTGGAGTGACAGTCCTCAATTATTACGTAATATAGTTTTTGTTGTAAAGTTTTCGGCCATATTGGTAAATATTGGAGTGACAGTCCTCAATTATTACGTAATATAGTTTTTGTTGTAAAGTTGTCGGCCATATTGGTAAATATTGGAGTGACAGTCCTCAATTATTATGTAATATAGTTTTTGTTGTAAAGTTGTCGGCCATATTGGTAAATATTGGAGTGACAGTCCTCAATTATTACGTAATATAGTTTTTGTTGTAAAGTTGTCGGCCATATTGGTAACTATTGGAGTCACAGTCAACCAATGCACAAATTAAAAAAAAAATCAGCGGCCTGTCACGATTCGGCGAATCGGAGCGCCACGATGCGGCCATCCGATATATGCGAGGGAAATTTAATGGAAATGCATTGGAACGGGACTGGAGATTTTGTCCGAAATAGGCGAAATCCGTTATAAAAAATCCGATATATGCAATGAATTTTTATTGGAAATGCATTACAGAAAAATCGGTTCTTTTTTATCTGTCCGTTGTGAGCGAATTTCCGATATATCCGAGTCCGATATATCCGAGGTTTACTGTAGTACTTAGGTCTTTTGCCTCATTGCATCAAGGTCTCGGGTTCAAACTTGGACTCGGGGCCTTTCTGTGAAGAGTTTGAGCTGCCTTCTCTCTGCAGTAAATACCATCCAGACGTGTGATAGAGTGCGTCTCAATGTGTCAGCCAGGCAATTGTGCCTTATGTCAGCCGGGATAGCTTCCATGTCGCTGCGACCCTGCAAGGGATAAGCGATAGATATAATGGATGGATGGTAATCAATCAAAGTAGTCACCAGTGAATTTTGCTGTTATTGAGTAGTTGATGTCATTGCTGCTCTTCTATCAGAAAAGCTGTCAAAGATAAATATTGGAAGTTGTCACCTAATGTCTGTGAACCTACCAGGCGTCTCAGAGAAAACACAATTCTTATTATTGATGCATTTGCTGTACTTGTATTTATTTTAAATTAAAAAAAACAGTATAACTCCAGTGTAATTAAGTTCTTGATGATTATTCCCTCTCATTCTTTTATTCATGACTTCTTATTTTCACAGCTTTTAGAGTTCGACAAAGAACTGTCAGTGTTCAAGGATCGACTGCACGAATTGGAAATCTCATTCCCACCCAGGTACGGATCCCCCCCCCCCCCCCCCCCCCCCCCCCCCCCACACACACACACACACCGAGTGTACACTTTTTGTCATCCATTTGCATGTAAGTGTTGACTAATACTCACATTAAATCACATATTCGCCTAAGAACGAGGACAAGGACACAAAATGAAGGGGTATCACAAGAACAGATACAACAGAGCACCGACTAGTCTAATACACCACAAGGACACAGAACACACGCTGTCATTCATTCATTCATTCATTTTCTACCGCTTATCCTCACGAGAGTCGCGGGGGTGCTGGAGCCTATCCCAGCTGTCTTCGGGCGAGAGGCGGGGTCCACCCTGGACTGGTCGCCAGCCAATCACAGGACTGTTGTAGCTCTATAATTAGACAGGTGTGGGGGGGGGGGGGGGCATCTGTACTCCAACAGCAACAGCTCACGTCGCACCCTGTACTGGTCGCAGTAGTAAATACAATAACAGACAGATACAACAGAGCACTGATAGACTTGTGTAATACACCACAAGGATGCAGAACACACGCTATCATTCATTCATTCATTTTCTACCGCTTATCCTCACAAGGGTTGCGGGGGTGCTGGAGCCTATCCCAGCTGTCTTCGGGGCGAGAGGCGGGGTCCACCCTGGACTGGTGGCCAGCCAATCACAGGACTGTTGTAGCTCTATAATTAGACCGTAGTAAATACAATAACAGACAGATACAACAGAGCACCGATAGACTTCTCTAATACACCACAAGGACACAGAACACAAGCTGTCATTCATTCATTCATTCATTTTCTACCGCTTATCCTCACGAGAGTCGCGGGGGGTGCTGGAGCCTATCCCAGCTGTCTTCGGGCGAGAGGCGGGGTCCACCCTGGACTGGTGGCCAGCCAATCACAGGACTGTTGTAGCTCTATAATTAGACAGGTGTGGGGGGGGGGGCATCTGTACTCCAACAGCAACAGCTCACGTCGCACCCTGTACTGGTAGCAGTAGTAAATACAATAACAGACAGATACAACAGAGCACTGATAGACTAGTCTAATACACCACAAGGACGCAGAACACACGCTATCATTCATTCATTCATTTTCTACCGCTTATCCTCACGAGGGTTGCGGGGGTGCTGGAGCGTATCCCAGCTGTTTTCAGGCGAGAGGCGGGGTCCACCCTGGACTGGTCGCCAGCCAATCACAGGACTGTTGTAGCTCTATAATTAGACCGTAGTAAATACAATAACAGACAGTTACAACAGAGCACCGATAGACTTCTCTAATACACCACAAGGACACAGAACACACACACTGTCATTCATTCATTCATTCATTTTCTACCGCTTATCCTCACGAGAGTCGCGGGGGGTGCTGGAGCCTATCCCAGCTGTCTTCGGGCGAGAGGCGGGGTCCACCCTGGACTGGTGGCCAGCCAATCACAGGACTGTTGTAGCTCTATAATTAGCCAGCTGACAGGTGGGGGGGGGGGGGGCATCTGTACTCCAACAGCAACAGCTCACGTCACACCCTGTACTGGTAGCAGTAGTAAATACAATAACAGTTAGATACAACAGAGCACCGATAGACTTGTCTAATACACCACAAGGACGCAGAACACACACTGTCATTCATTCATTTTCTACCGCTTATCCTCACAAGGGTCGTGGGGGTGCTGGAGCCTATCCCAGCTGTCTTCGGGGCGAGAGGCGGGGTCCACCCTAGACTGGTGGCCAGCCAATCACAGGACTGTTGTAGCTCTATAATTAGACAGGTGTGGGGGGGGGGGGGGGGTATCTGTACTCCAGCAACAACAACAACTCACGTCACACCCTGTACTGGTAGCAGTAGTAAATACAATAACAGACAGATACAACAGAGCACTGATAGACTAGTGTAATACACCACAAGGACGCAGAACACACGCTATCATTCATTCATTCATTTTCTACCGCTTATCCTCACAAGGGTCGCGGGGGTGCTGGAGCCTATCCCAGCTGTCTTCGGGGCGAGAGGCGGGGTACACCATGTACTGGTAGCAGTAGTAAATACAATAACAGACAGATACAACAGAGCACCGATAGACTAGTCTAATACACCACAAGGACACAGAACACACGCTGTCATTCATCAATTTTCTACCACTTGGGGTGGGTGCTGGAGCCTATCCCAGCTGTCTTCGGGGCGAGAGGCTGTTGTACACCCTGGACTGGTGGCCAGCCAATCACAGGGCACATATAGACAAACAACCATTCACACTCACATTCATACCTATGGACAATTTGGAGTCGCCAATTAACCTAGCATGTTTTTGGAATGTGGGAGAACATGCAAACTCCACACAGAGATGGCAGAGGGTGGAATTGAACCCTGGTCTCCTAGCTGCGAGGTCTGCGCGCTAACCACTCGACCACCGTGCAGCCCATGTTTATATGTAATATGAAATATTTCAATGGTTTTATCTGCGTTTGACCGTGTTGAGCGTCCTCCGGCGTGCGCGTGCCTGTGAATGTTCTATATTGAATTAATATTCCGTCTCAGTGGGACTTGTGGGAGATGGCGAGCGTGCGCTCCTCTCTCGTCTTTTCCTCAAACAAATGCATTTGCAATTAGCCCTTTCAGAGGAGAGGGAGGGCAAACACGCTGTCGGCGTGGAAATATGTTTCCGGAGCGTCGTGTTAATGGCGCTTGACCTTTGCCGTCGGTTGCGACTCAATCAGTGCAGATAATGAAACGCTGTAATCAAACAATAATTACTTGATAAACTGCTCTGGTGGCAGGCGCGGGGCTGCGGGGGATTTGTGTGCGAGTGTGTGTGTGAGTGTGTGTGTCTGTGTGTGTGTGTAAGAGCTTAAAATGTATAGTTATCAAATAGTGTTGTGTGAACCTCAGAGTTGGATTGTGTATATCAGGGGTGGGCAAACTTTTTGACTCGCGGGCCGCATTGATATAACAAAATTTCCGGGGGGCAGACTATTTTACATGTAACAGTCCACCTGGTATTATTGTATCTGTAAAATTGTCATGCAATCTGCTATTATTATTTATTATTTTATATTTATATTTAAGTATTTTAAAAATAATAAATATAATAATTAAAATAAAATTAAAATAATTATTATATTATTATTATGTAAAATATGCAAATATAACAATATTATTATATATAATCAATATAATAATTAGCATTAATATAATAAATATAATAATCATAATAGTTATAGTAATAATATAATAATTATTATTTTAATTTTTATTATTATTATGTACTTGTGTCTCTTTTTTCAGGAGCACTTTGTAAACAACAGACCATGTCAATCAACGAAATTGATACAACCATCAAAAGGTTGGCTCAGGCCATGATGCCAGGTTGTATGTTGAGTTTAAATTAAATACTTTGGAAAGATTGGGCGGGCCGTATTCAAACACTTGGCGGGCCGGATGTGGCCCCCGGGCCGTAGTTTGCCCACCCCTGGTGTATATAGTTACTGTGTGTGTGTGTGCACGTGTGTGTATTAATAAGAGCTTGAAACCGACTAGGTGTGTGTGTGTGTGTGTGTGTGTCAAGGTTCCGCCAGTCCCTGTTTTTTAAATGACTCTGTGTCTTAATCAGGGCCCCCATTTACATCACTTTGCATAAGTGACATGTGGATTTATTGTCCTTTTATACCAGCTGACATTTGCACCTATCCATATAATACTTCATCATTTCTCCACGGGCAGGAATGACCGTGCTGCTGCGTCGGAATACAAATGATTGGCTCATACTTGAGGTGATGATGAATCAAATAGATGAAACCCGGGAGCAGCATATGAAATTTGATTTGATCTACTCTTGTGTGTGTAACAAACCACATCATTGTCAACCCCCGTAATGGGTCGCAGTGGCGTAGTTAAACTTAAACAGCCCCCCCGCTGCCCCCCCCCCTCCCGTTTCTATTACACACACTCATCATCACACATCCTGGAACCCCTCCTCCTGTCAGCTCTGCCTTGTGCTTCTTGAGCAATCAAGCCTCGATGATTGTTCTCCATCACATAGTCTGCTCCGGACCGGCCCCTCGCCATCTGTGAAGTAATTACTCTTTTTAGTGGCGGCCATCAGAAGACAACCTCACTGAGGCGCGCACACACGATTCACTTTTGTTCACATCTATAAATCAATTCTATTCACAAACATTTCATATGCAAGCCAATCCTCTTGGCTTCCGTTGGGTTGGGATCCGAGTCGCAACGTTACATAGCACGCTTCTATGCAAAATACAAAATACATGTACAGTAATGCCTCATTTATTAGCGTTAATTGAGTCGCAAGTTTGTTTACGAATACAATATTTTTGGAAAAAAAGCATACAAAATCTGTTTATAACCTTCTAATTATGCTTTTTTTAACATTATGAGAGCCTTCTAGACGTGAAAAAAACATAATTACACCTTTACCCTATTTAGTAGGCATAATTAGAGAAATTAAGACATTTGTTTTTTCGTGTTGCTGTAAATATGTTCCAGTGATTGAGGAGAAGAGAGGGCGATGGACAGGAAGTGATGTCAGAGTTTTTTTTTAATTTTATTTTATTTGGGCAAATATATGTATGAAACATTACAGTGCATTTCTTACATGAATCAAAATATAACTTTCCATTATTTACATTTGTATTATCATTAATATTACCATTTTCATCATTATAGTTGTAACAATTTTTAGATTAAAAAAAAAAAAATTATTTTATTTGGCCAAATATATGAAACATTACAGTGCGTTTCTTACATCAATCAAAATATAACTTTCCATTATTTACATTTGTATTATCATTATTATTACCATTTTCATCATTACAGTTGTAACAATTTTTATTTTTTATTTATTATTTTATTTTATTTGGGCAAATATATGAAACATTACAGTGCATTTCTTACATCGATCAAAATATAACTTTCCATTATTTACATATGTATCATCGTTAATATTAGCATTTTCATCATTATAGTTGTAACAATTTTTTGATTTTTTTTCTTTTTTTATTTTATTTGGGCAAATATATGAAACATTACAGTGCATTTCTTACATCGATCAAAATATAACTTTCCATTATTTACATTTGTATTATCATTAATATTACCATTTTCATCATTATAGTTGTAACAATTTTTGGATTTTTTTTTTCTTTTTTTTCTTTTTATTTTATTTGGGCAAATATATGAAACATTACAGTGCATTTCTTACATCAATCAAAATATAACTTTCCATTATTTACATTTGTATCATCATTAATATTACCATTTCCATCATTATAGTTGTAACAATTTTTGGATTTTTTTTTCTTTTTTTTCTTTTTATTTTGGCAAATATATGAAACATTACAGTGCATTTCTTACATCAATCAAAATATAACTTTCCATTATTTACATTTGTATCATCATTAATATTACCATTTTCATCATTATAGTTGTAACAATTTTTTGATTTTTTTTTCTTTTTTTTAATTTTATTTGGGCAAATATATAAAACATTACAGTGCATTTCTTACATCAATCAAAATATAACTTTCCATTATTTACATTTGTATCATCATTAATATTAGCATTTTCATCATTATAGTTGTAACAATTTTTGGATTTTTTTTTCTTTTATTTGGGCAAATATATGAAACATTACAGTGCATTTCTTACATCAATCAAAATATAACTTTCCATTATTTACATTTGTATTATCATTAATATTACCATTTTCATCATTATAGTTGTAACAATTTTTGGATTTTTTATGGACTTTGTGTGGATCTCATCGATTGGACACGAGTAAACCAGGGCCTCACACAGAGGTGTCAATCTGCACCTACAATTGCGCCTATTGTGATCAAGTCTGGTGCTTGTGTATCTCACTAAACATTAAAGTAACATTACTGACACCAAGTGACCAATGTAGAAAACTGAATATCATTGCAGCGTTTATACATTTTGCTTCATTTATTCATTCAAAATTAATTTAGGCATTATTTACTAATAATAGGCCATATTGAACCATGGCACAGCATGATTTATGAATATATTTTTGAATAACTGTGAAAGTGTAAAACAGGACGCATCTTCCCACTAATGCATTTAGTTTTAAAACAGCAGGTGACAGAAGTGGAATTGATGAAAAAAACTATAGTTACACCTTTACCTTATATTAGGCATAATTAGAGAAATTAATAATTACATTTGCTTTTTCGTGTTGCTGTAAACGTGTTTCAGTGATCGGGGAGAAGACTGGGGAATGGACAGGAAGTGATGTCAGAGAAGCTTTTGTTAAGGATCATTGCGCCTATTGTGATCAAGTCTGGTGCTTGTGTGTCTCACTTAGCATGATAGTAACATTACTGGCACCTGTAGAAAACTGCCTATCATTGCAGCGTCTATACATTTTGGTTCATTTAGCCATTTTTATACTTGAGCATACTTAATTTAGGCAAAAAAAAAATGTGCATTATTTACTAATAATAGACCATATTGAACCACGACAATGCATGATTTATGAATATATTTTTTAATAACTGTGAGAGTGTAAAACAGGACTCATTTCCCCACTAATGTTTTTCATTTCAGATCAGTTTTAAGTCATTAAATCACTGGTGGGTTCCATACCCAGATGCATAAAACAAATATTTGTGTTATTTGTTTTCAGACAGCGGCACGGCGGTCTAGTGGTTAGTGCGCAGACCTCACAGCTAGGAGACCAGGGTTCAATTCCACCCTCAGGCATCTCTGTGTGGAGTTTGCATGTTCTCCCCGTGCATGCGTGGGTTTTCTCCGGGTACTCCGGTTTCCTCCCACATTCCAAAAACATGCTAGGTTAATTAGCGACTCCAAATTGTCCATAGGTATGAATGTGAGTGTGAATGGTTGTTTGTCTATATGTGCCCTGTGATTGGCTGGCGACCAGTCCAGGGTGTACCCCGCCTCTCGCCCGAAGACAGCTGGGATAGGCTCCAGCACCCCCCGCGACCCTCGTGAGGAAAAAGCGGTAGAAAATGAATGAATGAATGTTTTCAGGCATGCACGTTTTTTGGATTCAGAAACCAAACTTTTAGAAAAATCCCTGCACGGCTGTGATATCCGTCCTTCTTTTAGACGAGCTCTTCGGCGAGAACGTGACACTCCATATTTCAATTCATCAATTCTTACTTTGCACACCCGCAGAACTCACATCGGAGAACGATGCACAATATTTAACTTTGAAAAAGTTGTCTGTCAAGGTTGGCTCTGACAAGCGTAAGTGCTTAAACACGCAGGTGAGGAATTTACCCGGTCCTTGTCATAGTCGGACCTGGAGCCAGTCTGCTGCCATGCGCTGATCATCCACACGGCCGCATTATGAAGCATTATGGCCTCCATACACGGCTAGGTTAATGACTTTGCATAGTTTTTTTTTTTTTTTTACTGTAAAACAAGACGAGGGTTTATTCTAACTTTTGATTCCATACTTGAAATGACATTGCTTGAGTAGACGTCCCTTCCGACATGCTCCGGCATCGCTAACTTATTCATGCTTTTTGATGGATTCAGAGGAAAGCTTTTAGTATTCCTGCCATCATTTTTTTATTTTTTTTTACAAAAATCAATGCACCAATTGAATCGGGAAGCCAGCAACAGACATCGGCCAATGAGAGTGCAGTGGAGGAATGTATTCTGTCTGTAATTTGGTTACACAAAGTGGGCTTGGCCAGTCATTTTGAGTGACATCGATCAACAAGTGAAAAATGATGAGTGATTTCAGGGAATAAAAATTCTTTGGAAGTTATGCAAATTTTAAAATACAGCTATTTTAATCGTCGCCGAGTGGTCGGTGTATCGTACTCTATAAAATGGATGAACATGGTTTCAATGGAGCTAGCGAAATCCATAATCACGAGTTGTCATGTGCAGTCGTCCTTAGTTTATCGTGGTTCATCGGTTCCAGACATCACACTGCTAATGCACAGGTTATGGGATAACTGCAGGTACACAAGAGATGCCGACTGCTGCATAGCATGCTAGCGAGCTAACTAGTTTGCCTCCAAATTATATATTTTAAACTTTGGAAAGTCGGAAGCCAAAAACGTACCACTTCCACACGAAATAGGAGGACTTCTTTTTACTGTATCATGACTGGCTACATGCAATGTAGGTTTTATGTATTTTGTGAGTTGGTTTAAAAAGCTTAAATATGTTTATAGTAGATAATTAAATATGTCAAAATTTATATATTATATAATATGAATAAATATAAATAAATAATAATAAATAAGTAAATATAAATATATTTTATATATTATTATATATATTTATATTTATAAGAAAACTGTAAAAAAAATATATATGGTTAAAAAGTTAATGTAAGACATTTTTTCCAAAAAGGATTCTTAATCAAATATGTAAAAATGTATATATTATATAATATTTTATGAATAATAATAAATAAATAATAATAAAAAATAATCAAATATAAATATATTTTATATTATATGTATATATATATATATATATATATATATATATATATATATATATATATATATATATATATATATATATATATATATATATATATATATATATATATATATATATATATATATATATATATATATATATATATATATATATATATATATATATATATATATATATATATATATATATATATATATATATATATTTATTTATTTATAAGAAAACTGTAAAAAAATATATATGGTTAAAAAGTTAATGTGAGACATCTTCTCCAAAAAGGATTCTTAATTAAATATGTAAAAATGTATATATTATATAATATTTTATGAATAATAATAATAAATAAATAATAATAAATAAATAATCAAATATCAATATATTTTATATATATTATATATATATATATATTTATATTTATAAGAAAACTGTAAAAAAAATATATATGGTTAAAAAGTTAATGTGAGACATCTTCTCCAAAAAGGATTCTTAATTAAATATGTAAAAATGTATATATTATATAATATTTTATGAATAATAATAATAAATAAATGAAAATAAATAAATAATCAAATATCAATATATTTTATATATTATATATATATATTTATATTTATAAGAAAACTGTAAAAAATATATATGGTTAAAAAGTTAATGTGAGACATCTTTTCCAAAAAGGATTCTTAATTAAATATGTAAAAATGTATATATTATATAATATTTTATGAATAATAATAATAAATAAATAATAATAAATAAATAATCAAATATAAATATATTTTATATATTATATATATATATTTTTATATTTATAAGAAAACTGTAAAAAATATATATGGTTAAAAAGTTAATGTGAGACATCTTTTCCAAAAAGGATTGTTTTAGTGACAAAGTGATTGCTCTTGAATGCATCACCCTTGGGAAACTATTGTGACCATCTATGCACTTTATAGAGGTTACAGTGTTCCTGAATTATTACTATGCATAGCGTATCAAATTAGCATTCGATATGCTAAACACACATGTTAAAGTTACCACACACATGCATGTGAAAGAAAGCTTCACTAATACAAGACAACGAAGCCTTGTTGGGGGAGTTCTCTCGGTTCGGTTCGGTTCGGTTCGCCGGCTGTCTACTAGCAACATGTTCAATAATGTTTTTTGTTCCCGGTTTTATCAAAATGCTGGCACATGCATCTTAATTTAACTCCATTTTGGGTTACATTGTTGAGGTGAGAAACACTATTGAATTGAAGAAACAACCCATATCAAAACAGGAAGTTGGTGGTGGTTGACCTCATGTCAAGAATCACATCTTCAAGGAAGCTAAAAGTACCTTTTTAAATGTCCTTGTATCTCTTTCATGTAAAAAAACATCATCGTAAATCGATTCTGTTAGCCTTGGTTTCGGTTAGCGGTAGACCTTCTGGAACCGATTGATGGTGCTAACCAAGGTTCCGCCATGCTTGACCAATTGACCCACAGCCTGAGGCGGTGTGGGAATCTACCCGTACTCTTTATGCATACCTGCAATTAGCTCTCATTTAGTTGTTGGGAATGCACGAGAAGCAAAATGATGGCGTTAGTTAGTCTTTTGTGTTTATGTTTTCGACGTGGATGGAGGAAAAGAGCCGAGCGTGGTTCCCGGGTCCCGAGGTGATGCCATTGAGGATGCTCGGTGTAGGAGCCTCACTTAAACAAACAACAAACAACCTTGCCGTATTAGCTTTGTTTTTTTTTTGTTTTTTTTTTCAATGCTTGTGACAAGACAGAAACTATTCCAGGTACAATGACCTTGCCCTTTTGAAAGGAAGACAACATATTCTGATCACACAAATGGCTGCCTGCCAGGTCCTCAATAATTACTAATAAGGGCATCTGAGTCAATAACCAGACTTCCTTGAAATGACAGAAATTTTATATTAAAAACGCAAACATTTGACAAATAAACACTGTTACTTATGAGTCGACACAAGTATATAAAACTGGCGATCACAATACATGAAAATATGAGCTGGAAACCTCATATTACAAATATTCAACATAAGGTGACAGAGAAATATTTCAATATTGAACAAAGCAAAATTTCACTCCACACTCTTTATTGCTCTCTGGTTCTACCATATCTTACTTATTATGTGGAAATATGGGCTAATAACTATAAAAGCAATCTTCACTGGCTAAATGTACTGCAAAAAAAGGTCAGTAAGGATAATTCATAATGCCGCCTACAGAGAACATACTAACTCCTTATTTGTAAAATCACAAATACTTCAACTTGCTGATATAGTTCATCTTCAAAACAGCTAAAATAATGCATAAGGCTAAAAATAACAAATTAGCTAAAAATGTCATCCACACTTCTATGCTAGGACTATGTTAGCGTTAGCATAGAATTTCAGTATGTGGAATCAAACTATGGAATGGATTGAGTAAGGAAATCAAACAATGCACAACGATGAGCCAATTCAAGAAACAATACAAGCAGTATGAAGACAAGTATGGTCATACCACCTCGTACTTTGGTACGTGACAAAAAAATAATATTTTTTTAATTAAAAAAAACAAAAAAAAATAATAAAAATTAATAAAATAAATTAATGAATTAATAAATAAAATAAATTTGCTAAATGTAAGGATGAAGAGTCTTGAACCAGTCATGATGTGCTATATATATCACTATATTGACACTTACTATGGTACCCATTATGGCATTGGACGCTCATATCACCTCCTACTTTGACACGGGACAAAAAAAAATTAAATTCTAAAAATAAAAAAATATATATTTAATTTAAAAAAACATTTAAAATTAAAAATAAATAAAAATTTATAAAAATGAATTAAAAAAAAACTTCGTAAACCTCGTAATTCAGTATGTGACAAAAACTAAAAAAAACTAAAAAAAAAAAAACTTTAACTATATTAGGAAAGCAGGAAGTGAACAAATGTAACAGTTAGTGATTGTAAAAGTACCAGATGGAGGGGTAGGATTTAATAAGCTTTGCTTCTTCCTACTCCTTTTGGACATGTGGAACTGGGAACTGATTATGGGATGCACTCAATTGGAATATGATGCATGTTCAAATGAAATAAAACCATTACCATTACCATTACCATTACCATTACATGTCAGTAACCACTAGTCTGGTGTTTTGAGTTGTTTATGCGTATTGTTATGAATGGAATAGACGGCCATAAATTCAACTATATAAACGTACCTAATAAACGTCTTTGAGCTCAAAGGTAGCACCTGCCAAGCTAACTTTACCCCGGCATCTCAAAGCCGCTCGTATGATGTCATCCAACCCGAGAGTGTATTTGCCCGAGATGATATTTATCTTGTTTGTATGACTCGCATCATAAATGAGGCTTCCTGTTCTGTGAGTCACGGCGTCTTGGTTTATGATGTGGCGTTCAAGTACTTAAAACAATGTTTAGTTAAAGCAGTGTATGGCTCACAAAGAAGAACAGCTGATCTGCTGAACAGAAACGTTGTTTACAATCATCTGCACATCCATCATTCTAACTACTGGGGAGCCCGTGGAATCGGCGTGGGGCCATTGTGTCCATAATAGCTGAATAATGTCCACTGTCATGTGTCATTGCCCGAGATGATGCCACTGAATGGAGGGCTTTGTTGAAAACAATCACTCACAGAGAGGATTCAATTGAGGCCATCTGTGACTTCTTGTGTTCCCGCGGAGACGCTAAATGCCCGACATGTCATAGCTGAACCCCAGCAGGCTGTGAGCAATGAGCTAGCGATGGCATTTCACTCTGTTTGTCCTGCGCTGTGCCAATGTTGTGCCTACGAGCCTCCCGGCTCGACAAACTGAAGCAAACACGCCGCTTTATTGATAGCGTTTGGCTGATCTTTTGTGTATGTGTGTGTGTGTGTGTGTGTGTGTTGTGTGTGTGTGTGTGTTGTGTCGTATTTTGCCAAGCCTCCCCTGACAACGCAAACAAACACGGCAGCAGAGACCGTGAGTCGTTCATATCTGACGTTTTTGCCAATAGCGGCTTCTCGAGTACAATCCCAACATACCGTGATGCTCTTCCGTGACCTTGACCTGTCAGCGATTGACCTACATTTTCTTCTGAGTGAGCAGCGGCGCTTGAAGAGAAAAGGGAAAGCGGTCATTTTTTTTAGTGAATCTGACGTGGTAGGAGAACGTCAACATCAAGCAAGGGTGGAGCGTTTTTCTAGGCTAAAGTACTTTTTGGCATGTTTTTGAACGTAGTGGTCTTTGAATGTAACACAGGGGTGGGCAGACTTTTGGACTCGTGGGCCGCATTGAGTTAACAAAACTGTCTGGGGGGCCAGAATATATATTTTTTATAACACACACTATTTTACACTTATAATTCTAACAGTCCACCTTGAATTATTTGTCTAATTTTATTTATTTATTATATATTATAATGATTAATTATATGATATATATATATATATTAATTTTATTATATATATATTATATTTAATATATTATATTTAATATATTTATTATTTATTTATTTTATTTATTTATTTGTATATATATATATTTGTATATATTTGTATTTGCTTATAATTCTAACAGTCCACCTTGAATTATTTGTCCAATTTTATTTATTTATTATATATTATAATGATTAATTATATTATATATATTAATTGTATTATTATGTATATTATATTTAATATATTATATTTTATATATTTATTATTTATTTTATTTATTTATTTGTATATATATATATTTGTATATATTTGTATTTGCTTATAATTCTAACAGTCCACCTTGAATTATTTGTCTAATTTTATTTATTATATTATATATTATATTTAATCTACATATTATATATATAATTTATTATATATATTATAATTATATTATTAATTACATTATATATCAATTATATTATATTTTTATGTATTTATTATTTATTTACTTATTTGTATAATTTTATCTGTAAACGTGTCAGATTATTAGCTATATGTTTTAAATATGTTCCATATATCCCTTTTTTCCAGAGCACTTTAAACATCTAACCGCATCAAACTACAAACTTGAATTTTACATTTTAATTTTTTTTTTTTTTATTATTTTTATTGTTTTTTTTTTTTTACTGAATAAGACATCCGACTTGCAAGTCATGTTGCCAGCATGTATGTTAAAAGTTAGAAAGCAACTGGCGGGCCGGATTCAAACGCTTTAAACATCAGATCACATCAAACTACAAACTTGAATTTTACATTTAAAAAAATATATATATATTTTTTTATTTTTTTATTTTTATGATAATTTATTTTTTGACTGAATAAGACATCCGACTTGCAAGTCATGTTGCCAGCATGTACGTATGTTAAAAGTTAGAAAGCAACTAGCGGGCCGGATTCAAACGCTTAGTGGGCCGCATGTGGCCCCCGGGCCGTAGTTTGCCCACCCCTGATGTAACACCTTCGAATGATGGTCATCTACTGTTTCGCTTTGTGTTGTCATAGAAGCCATTTTTATTCGGACATCGCCAAACTGTCCATACTTGTGTGGAGCCATGGTGACCGTCTCGTCTCGTAGAGGCGATCCGCACGCAAACGATTTCAGATTTATCGTTTCTGGTTTATCATCCACACGGGAACGGGGCGTTCTGGGCGGGGCAAATTTTTTACGCTAATATCTCGATGTACACAACTCACCTCAGTCGATATTGTACTGATATTTTGGACATAATGAGTTTCAGAAGGAATTTCATTGATTGTTTCTTCTTCTATGGTTTGCGGTACCTTAATATGTACTCATTCGGTTTTTCAACCCGACCCCCCCAAAAATCCCCAAAACATTAGTTTGTCAGATAGTTGATTTTCATTTTTCGTGATCCACACGCAAACGTTTTCAGATTTATCGTTTCTGGTTTATCATCCACACGGAAACGGCGTTCTGGGTGGGGTAAAATTTTAAAACGCTGCTAAGAGAACAATAACGTACCCACAACAACCGCCATCACAACCTCATGGCCGTCACATGACCAGAAGTTAGCTTTGACGCTAATATCTCGATGTACACAACTCACATCAGTCGATATTGTACTGATATTTTTGACATAATGAGTTTTAGAAGGGGGGGGCGGCACGGTGGTCTAGGGGTTAGCGCGCAGACCTCACAGCTAGGAGACCAGGGTTCAATCCCACCCTCGGGCATCTCTGTGTGGAGTTTGCATGTTCTCCCCGTGCATGCGTGGGTTTTCTCCGGGTACTCCGGTTTCCTCCCACATTCCAAAAACATGCTAGGTTAATTAGCCACTCCAAATTGTCCATAGGTATGAATGTGAGTGTGAATGGTTGTTTGTCTATATGTGCCCTGTGATTGGCTGGCGACCAAGGAAAAGCGGTAGAAAATGAATGAATGAATGAGTTTTAGAAGGAATTTCATTGATCGTTTCTTCTTCTATGGTTTGCGGTGTTGGTGTTGCCTTCCTGTCTGGATGCAAATATGTACTCATTCGGTTTTTCAACCCGACCCCCCAAAAAATCACCAAAATTAGTTTGTTAGATAGTTGATTTTCATTTTTCATCGTTCACATTGGTGTGTTTTTAAGATTACTCTGATTTTTATTCCTGAATTGGACATTTATTGGAAAGAGAAGAATCCAGATTTATTCTGTACACAACTTGAGATTTATGGAATATTTTATAGAAAGATCCAATATAATTTTAAAAGCAAACGGACCCTGCAATTCAGTGTTTTGCTCGTGAATGAAGACTTCCTCCCTTTTCCTTAGAAACCCCGTGCAGGTAGCTTTTATTGTCTGAAAACAATAAAACAACAACCAGCAGAAGTAAACATGAGTAATGCGTCAACACACTAAGCTCCAAACCAGGCGTGATTGACTGAGCTCTTGATGGGCTCCTCCACGCTCTCCATATGGAACCATACGCTCATGCGTCATCTGAGATGATGGGTCGATGGTACAAAAAAAAACGGTCACACAAACCAATCAGAAAATGGAAATATGTACTCGATAACGTATCTTTTGCAAATGACTTTATTATTGTGGTATGTTCAAGTGTGTCGTAAATGACTGGAAAATGATTAACTGTGGTAGGCTAAGCTTACCCAGCATAGGATTATGAATGAATGTCTACCATTTTATAGTACATATTTTACATGTGTATGTATATTCAATGTAGAATATGCTGTTTTTTTTCCAAGTAAGCTTGTTGTTTCAATGAATCAGACCCTAAACGCAACACAAACTATGAAGGTGACCCCCACACCAAAACCAATTCAGTCTATTTTGGCTTTATTCCCAAAATTTTTAGCACTTTTTGGCCAAACTATTTTTCCAAACTTCATTTTAGTTGTCACTCATAGTATTCCAACTTTGAAAAAATATTTATTTTCTTTAATATTTCAGCTTTGTTGCTAAAACAACCTTGTATCTGGTATCATAATACAGAGTTTATCATCATAAAATGTTGACTTTTTATGCTTTTTACTGTTAGTTATTTCCCCAACTATTTCAACTCTGGTAGATGTTCTTCTTGTAATTATGACTTTATTTATTAATATTTTGATTATTCCTGTGTCATTCTATTGTTTTTTCAAAAAATTACAACGTGCTGTTTTATTGTTTGTCACATTACAACTTTAAAATATATAATTATTTAATGTCTCAACTTTATGCTGCGAAAATGTTATTTTCCCCTCATAATATTACAATATTTTTGTAAAATTATGACTTTTTCTCATTACACTCTAACATGTTTCTCATAATAGCAACTCTAAAACAACCTTGTATCTGGTCATAATACTTAGTTTCATAATATAGAGTTTATTTTCATAAGATGTTGACTTTTTGTTGTTAGAATATGAATCAATATTTTTATTAATATAGTTAATATATTTCTTCATATTTTGTATTTTATATAAAATATTTTATATTTATTTATATTCATATTTTGTTTTTATTTAATATTTTGATTTGATTTTTTAAATATAATTTTTTAATTAAATAAATTACAACGTGCTGTTTTATTGTTTTTCACATTACAACTTTAAAATACATAATTCTTTAATATCTCAACTTTATGTTGCGAAAATGTTATTTTCCCCCTCATAATATTACAATATTTTTGTAAAATTATGACTTTTTGTCATTACAGTCTAACTTTTTTTTTATATTTCAGCTTTGTTGCTAAAACAACCTTGTATCTGGTCATAATATTTAGTTTCATAATATAGAGTTTATCTTCATAAAATGTTGACTTTTTCTTGTTAGAATATGACTTTTTTTCTGCTTTTTACTGTTAGTTATTTCCCCAACTATTTCAACTTTCTTCTGGTAGATGTTCTTCTCGTAATTATGACTTTATTTATTAATATTTTGATTATTCCCGTGTCATTCTATTTTTTTTTTTTTTCAAAAAATTACAACATGCTGTTTTATTGTTTTTCACATTACAACTTTAAAATACATAATTATTTAATATTTCAACTTTATGCTGCGAAAATATTATTTTCCCCTCATAATATTACAATATTTTTGTCATTACACTCTAACTTTTTTCTTTAATATTTCAGCTTTGTTGCTAAAACAACCTTGTATCTGGTCATAATATTTAGTTTCATAATATCGAGTTTATCTTCATAAAATGTTGACTTTTTCTTGTTAGAATATGACTTTTTTTTTCTTTTCTGCTTTTTACTGTGAGTTATTTCCCCAACTATTCCAACTTTCTTCTGGTAGATGTTCTTCTTGTAATTATGACTTTATTTTGTTTAATATATGTATTAAATATTTTTATTAATACGGCTAATATCTTTAATATTTTATATTTATTTATGTTTTTATTTATTTTGTTTTTTTATATTTTGATTTGATTGATTTTTTTTTCAAAAATTTACAACATGCTGTTTTATTATTATTATTTTATTCACATTACAATTTTAAAATACATAATTCTTTATTATCTCAACATTATGCTGCAAAAATGTTATTTTCCCCTCATAATATTACAATATTTTTGTAAAATTATGACTTTTTTCATTACACTCTAACTTTTTTCTCATAATATTTGGACTTTATTTTTGCTAAATTCTTGTTAAATAACATTTTTCGAATTCGAGCCATTAACATAACAGCCGAGGGATACAAATTGAACACTATGGAAACCCCTGCACTGTACGTAATGGTTTGGCCCTGTTGTACTACTGTTACGGAACTGTAACACACTATCACAATAGGACTGCAGTGTCATTGCACGTGTGTGTGTGTGTGTGTGTGTGTGTGTGTGTGTGAAAACACAACTTGCATCACCTCCTCCAGTTTCAAAGCTGCTAGTTATCAGCTCGGCCTATTAATTAATGTAATTAGTCTTTGTGTGGGCAATAAGGGTCTGATAGGCCCGTGGCCTCCAGCCCACACACCCTGGTGGACCGTTTACCCACCGTGATAGATTTGTGAACCTGCTAATCAGACACATCCATCACTTTAGCCGTAGCGTGCCGTTCCACTGTTTGCCGTCGCATTAAGCCTCGCTATCTCGCTGGGAAGCAATGAAGGGTGCGGTACAGAAAGCCCACCTACCTGTATATGCACACACAGGTGCACGGAATGGCCCGCCGAGGACCTTTGCGGTTTATTTTTAATCAGCTTTTACTTCTAGTTTTGTACTTAATAGCTCATTTCAAGTTGATTGTTTGAAGAAACTTCATTTTCTCTCAATCTCCTTCAAACACCAGAGCGACCCCCCCGGCTTGTTGGTCAATAAAGCCATAAGAGAGTCCTGATTGGGGGATTGTTCACAGGCCCGGATCTGTCTTTCAGGAAGCAGGAGGCATTGAGGCCACCCTGAAGTCAAGGAGCTCCTCCAACCCTTTGAAGACTTTGCTCTTTTTCCTCCTTCCCCAAGCCTCTTTCTGTCTGATCCCCGTTTAGCCCTTCTCCTCTGCCGGCCTCCTTGTCTATCCGTTTGACTCATCCCATTCTTCCGGCTCCCTTTTATCCCCGGATCACTTCTTTAGTCTTTTCATTAGCATAGCAAAACCCTCATGCATTTCCCCCACGCTTGAAGTGCTATTAATGCTAATTGGAGGCAGGGAGCTCACTCTGCAGGTCTGTTTGTTCACCTGGTGGGGGGGCTCCACGTGCACATGCACGTGTGTGTGTTGACCCTGTTTGTGCCCCCGCTTTAACCCCACACACAAATGTGCACAAGCGATCATCGCGTCACGCTACGTTTTGCAAAATTAATATACAGTAATCTCGAATTGTGCATTTTCACGTATAAAAATGGAAAAAAATTAGCTAAAATGCAAATTTAAGGCATTCTGACAACTCCGATACAGACATGATGTGTAGTATTCCACACTGGCCACTAGGCGGCATCGAGACTTTATCGCCAGACTTGTATTGCATGTTTGAATAATCTCACGAAAGGCGTAATAATCCCCCCCCGAAACATGGCTACTGTTCTACTGCTAATTTCTGTAATATGACATCACTTCCTGTCCACTAGCACTGGAACACTTTTACAGCAACACACAAGTCTTAAATGGCTTATTTTCTGAGTTTATGTGTACTATATTGGGTAATACCCGGGCAAAGTTGAGAGGGAAGCGATAATAATAATAATACATTTTATTTTCTCTCACATACAGTAAACCTCGGATATATCGGACTCGGATATATCGGAAATTCGCTCACAACGGACAGATAAAGAAGAACCGATTTTTCTGTAATGCATTTCCAATAAAAATTCATTGCATATATCGGATTTTTTATAACGGATTTCGCCTATTTCGGACAAAATCTCCAGTCCCGTTCCAATGCATTTCCATTAAATTTCCCTGGCATATATCGGATGGCCGCATCGTGGCGCTCCGATTCGCCGAATCGTGACAGGCCGCTATACGACGTCATTTGCAGCGTTTGCAGCGTTGCCTGCGCGTCCAGGTACATTGGAAACATAGTCAAGGAAGTGCCTTTTTATAACGGATAAAATCCCATTTACGCATATACCGGATATAAATCCGATATATGCGTAAAACGGACATTTTCCGGTATACGCATATAACGGATTTCGCTTATATCGGACAAAACCAGTGGGAACAATTGAATCCAATATATCCAAGGTTTACTGTACAATAACAGTGATGTTTTTATATCCTTGTTAGCTTGTGATGTCTGGTGTGGTGACTGTTTAGTTGGAGTGTTGGTACTGGACGATGTACGATACGATGGTAATAACGAACTGGTTGCTCTTGGCACGTAGTTGGGTGCCTCAAACTGGGTGAGGGTGCTTGGATGTGGGGTTTTTATTCTGGTAGAAAAGGAATTATATATGTTTTGTTGGGATGAGGTTGGAATCTGGGTGGTTGGGGGGCTGGGACTAGATAAGTCTTGACTTCTTCCCACTCCCTTTTGAACATATGTATGTTTATTTATACATAGGTATTTTTTATTTGTATTGATTTTGGTTGCTTTGTTGTGCTTTGGATGTTTTTCATATTCGAAATAAAGAAAAAATAATAATAATAAATAAATAAATACCTTGTTGGGATTGGATTATAACAACGTTTAGGTACGTCTTTGGTATACTATATATGTGTAGTTAGTGACCTGTTTTTTTTTGTTTTTTTTATATTTTATTTGGGAAATATATGAAACATTACAGTGCATTTCTTATAACTTTCCATTATTTACATTTGTATTCAACTATCTGATCACAAGCCCAAAAGGAGTAGGCTGAAGCAAAAAAGCTTATAAATGCCTACCCCTTTTTTGCAAGATTTCCTCTGTTATTATTATCATTGTAATTATTATCATTATTATCATTATTGTTATAATCTTTATCATTATCACCATTATTATTGTTATTATTATCACCATTATTATAATCATCGTTAATATTACCATTTTCATCATTATAGTTGTAACGATTTTTTGATTTTTTTATTATTATTTAATTTTACAGACTTCATTGTTTCTTGTACAGTGCTGTATCATTCCATGTGTTGTTTTCTGAAATACGCAGTATTTGAGTAACTTGTTTTAACATCAAAAAACTCCAAAAACGGTCAAATATTCTACCTTTACAAAGCCAATAATGGTCCATTTTGATTGACACGGTCAAAAATTGATAATTTTTATTGTTTATTATTGTGGTTTGCAGTAGTGTTCAAGTGCACTGCTTGACTAAGTTGCCAGGTGCAGTTAAAAAATGACATCCTGTGCTGTAAAATCAACTGATTTATGATTTTTGAAGCTGATCTCGAATCTTGTAACTTTTGTTCTTTTGTGATATTCCGACAAATGGAAGCGCTACCATCAAGCGTGTTTATTTTATTGTAAGAAAAACCAGACTGGGAGAAAAAGAAAAAGAGCGACATTGTGTTCTGCTACAGTTAGCGCACATGCTAGCGAAGGAGCAAATTGGATTGCTATTACAGAATGTGTAAGCCTTCCCTTCCGCCCTGATGAGCGCCTGCAAACAAATTGGATTGCTGGGGTGTAAATCTGAAGCGGCCTGATGAGCCCAACGGGCAAATTGAATTCTCAACAATGTAAATCTTTTATCAGCTCAGCCGCTCGCCGTCGCTTAAATCGAGTGATCGTTCCCCGCTGTTCCAAGACGCGCGCTATATCTCTATTGGCCATTTGCCGCCGCACCTAATCTGTTTTTGATGACTGTGTAGGGATGTAGTCATACATATCGCCGACTGAGTCTCCCCCCCCCCCCCCCCCTAAATTGCTCGCATTCTCGCTGTTATTCCGCTCGTCCCTCCCTCCTCCTTCGTGTCTCGCTGTCTCTTCGCCGACCTGCACAGTTGGCAGAGAAATATCGCTTTGATTAAGATGTTTGCATGTGTTGATTCCACAGATTACTCAGATGACTAGTCATGCTAATGGACCTCCTGTTTGGTGTTTTCTTCAAAATACTTTCATCTGTTTGTGACATAAAGCAGATGACTTTTTTTTTTCAATATTCTTCTGCTCTGTTCGGTCATATAACCAACATTTATGACTTTCTTTATGAGAGGTGGCAGCTGAAATGGATTCCTGCTAATTTTAATATGCATTGGACTTTCTTGAGGCGGCACGGCGGTCTAGTGGTTAGCGCGCAGACCTCACAGCTAGGAGACCAGGGTTCAATTCCACCCTCGGGCATCTCTGTGTGGAGTTTGCATGTTCTCCCCCGTGCATGCGTGGGTTTTCTCCGGGTACTCCGGTTTCCTCCCACATTCCCAAAAACATGCTAGGTTAATTGGTGACTCCAAATCAGGGGTGGGCAAACTACGGCCCGGGGGCCACATCCGTCCCGCCAAGTGTTTGAATACGGCCCGCCCAATCTTTCAAAAGTATTTAATTTAAACTCAACATACAACCTGGCATCATGGCCTGAGCCAACCTTTTTGAGAGTTGTATCAATTTCGTTGTTTGACATGGTCTGTTGTTTACAAAGTGCTCCTGAAAAAAGAGACACAAGCACATAATAATAATAAAAATTAAAATAATAATTCCTATATTATTATTATAACTATTATGATTATTATATTTATTATATTAATGCTAATTATTATATTAATTATATATAATAATATTGTTATATTTGCATATTTTACATAATAAGAATATAATAATTATTATTTTATTTTTATTTTAATTATTATAATATTTTATTATTTTTAAAATATTTAAATATAAATATAAAATAATAAATAATAATAGCAGATTGCATGACAATTTTACAGATACAATAATACCAGGTGGACTGTTACGTGTAAAATATAGTCTGCCCCCCCCCCCAGACATTTTGTTATATCAATGCGGCCCGCGAGTCAAAAAGTTTGCCCACCCCTGCTCCAAATTGTCCATAGGTATGAATGTGAGTATGAATGGTTGTTTGTCTATATGTGCCCTGTGATTGGCTGGCGACCAGTCCAGGGTGGACCCCGCCTCTCGCCCGAAGACAGCTGGGATAGGCTCCAGCACCCCCCGCGACCCTCGTGAGGAAAAAGCGGTAGAAAATGAATGAATGAATGAATGGACTTTCTTGATTTCTTATTGCCAGCATAAGAGAGGCAGGCGCCTGTCATAATTTTACACTATCTGCATAATACAAATGGCAGCGGTTAATTTAGTAAACATTAAAGAACATCACATGACTACATTTACACCATTCAACAACATGAACGTTGTGTAACATGTAACGGCTCAAGATGGGATCATACGTAATATTGTACACTCGTTTTACCGTAATGTTGGGTGAGGTGGATACACAAGCACCAAAACCCGACTGCCAAAACAGTCAAATTACAAACTCTGAAAGCTTCACGTTACAGTACTTCCTCTTCCGACCCCTCCACTCGGCTTCGCTAGCATATACGCATTCACGGCTAGCATCATTTTCTGTTATTATGTCTACTATATTGGGTAAAAAAGTGATATAGGGCTGTTATTTCATGTCTACAGGGCTCTAGTCATCTTTAAAAGCATATTTCGAAGATTGTAAACATGTTTTTCGTGCTGTGACTGTGAACATATTTTGTCATAATATTTATATATACAGTAAACCTCGGATATATCGGACTCGGATATATCGGAAATTCGCTCACAACGGACAGATAAAAAAAAAACATTTTTTCTGTAATGCATTTCCAATAAAAATTCATTGCATATATCGGATTTTTTATAACAGATTTCGCCTATTTCGGACAAAATCTCCAGTCCCGTTCCAATGCATTTCCATTAAATTTCCCTCGCATATATCGGACGGCCGCATCGTGGCGCTCCGATTCGCCGAATCGTGACAGGCCGCTATACGACGTCATTTGCAGCGTTTGCAGCGTTGCCTGCGCGTCCAGGTACATTGGAAACATAGTCAAGGAAGTGCCTTTTTATAACGGATAAAATCCCATTTACGCATATACCGGATATAAATCCGATATATGCGTAAAACGGACATTTTCCGGTATACGCATATAACGGATTTCGCTTATATCGGACAAAACCAGTGGGAACAATTGAATCCGATATATCCGAGGTTTACTGTATGTATATATATATATATATATATATATATATATATATATATATATATATATATATATATATATATATATATATATATATATATATATATAGTCATAATATTATGGAAATGACGTCGAAATTACAAGAAAAAAAACAACCATCATTTTTCCATACATAATTTTTTGATTGTCTTACAATTGTAACTTTTTTCTCGTTACTTGTAGAAAACAACTTTTTCCTCATAATATTTGGACTTCATTCTTGTAAAAAAAAAAAAAAAAAAAAAGTTGTATTCTAATAAGTAATGAAAAAAAAAGTAGAATTGTAAGACAATCAACTTGTATATAAAAAAATTATGTACGGAAAAATGATATCATTATGTCATCAACAAGTTAGCAGAATATCAAGCTCTTACCTTTGGGCCCCAATGGATGGGTGACGAGAGTGTTTGCAAGCACAAAAGCATGTTATGAGGGGGGGGGTTCAATTTTGTCGTTTTACACAGAATTACACCAAAAACACGTAACCGAAATGTTCAAATTTTGTTACAAATCCATATAAAATTGCACATCAAGGAATAAAATGCGTAGAACAAAAGGCGACAACATTGACTGATTTTGAGAGTTAAAGTACCGTACCGTGTACCGTGTGTATCGGTTCTCTATAAAACCCAATTGATTGCCACCTTCTACCCACAAACGTAGTTCTACCGTCTACTAAGCATCGTGTTGGCTTGTCCCCCCCCCACCACAGTTACCCGTACAGTGAAGACAGCAACGAGGGGAAGCAGTACATGAACACCAGATGCCCCGCCTGGTGTGACCGAATCCTCATGTCTTCATCCGCCAGAGACCTGGTCTTAAAGGTGAGCTCTTTACAACTTCAGAGCTTTTCATTTCATATTTCCTTATATTTCCTTTTGCACAATTAATGAGCACATCGTACCTCGAAATACTGGAGGTACTTTGCACCATGGGTTTTTTTTGGTTTTTTTCTTTTTCATTTGGTTTTTCTTCAGCCATTCAGAGGTGGACTTGCTGGTGTGTTCAGTTTGAGGTCACCAACAGATGGCCGGACATTCATGCTTCCATTTATCACAGCAAGTCTTCCAGGTCCTGAAGCGGCAATATAGCCCCAGACCATCACACTACCACCATAATATTTTACTGTTGCTATGATGTTCTTTTATTTTTATTTTTTTTTTTCGTTTTTTTTTGGGGGGTTTTTTTTCGTTTTTTTCGGGGGGTTTTTTTCGGTTTTTTCGGGTTTTTTTTTTTTTTTTTTCGTTTTTTTTTTCATTTTTTTGTTTTTTTTTTTCATTTTTTTTCGTTTTTTTTCGTTTTTTTGTTTCTTTTTTTTTGAGAAAAAAAAAATGCACCATGTTTTTGATCCACTCTGTTGCCCCTCCATCGCGTCACAGATGGTAGGATGAGGTGACTGTGAATATTCATTTAGAAGCACTAAGCCTCGGGGTCCCCAGGACAAGTACGTATATGTATATATATATCCCAGAACATATAGAGTTCCTCAGCCTCCTGTCTTCTTCATAAAACCATCGTTTGCAGCCTCCTCTCTTGTCTTCAAACAGCATCCTCCTCTCTGAACCTGTTCTGTAGTCTGTTCTCTCAATTTGTTTACTGGCTCGTTTCCTCACGTGATCGTTTTTCCATTCAAAATCAATCGTGGACCAGCAGAATCCAACCCAGCCGCTTTAGATCCCGGCGGTTGCATTCTGTGCACACATCCGGGTGGAGAGAACCAACCGTGGTGGCTTTTGGGCTGTGAAAGAGCTTGTAGACCAGCACCCAGCAGGGAGCCGCTCAGGAAGTTTGACTGTCTTTTGTTCACAACAAATGACAAATTCCATCCTGGCTTTTCTTCCTCCGGTGACTGAAGCAACACTAAAACAATGACTTAGCTTACAGTCGTGTACAGTAGAGCCCCGGTTCTTGTAGGGGTTACGTTCTGTAGCCTCGAGTAACTGGTCCACAAACCGTAGCACTGTTTTTTTGCAACATTTTCGAACATAAATTCACAAAAATCTAAATATATCATACGTAGTATTCTACACTTGTCATTTTACCGTAATGTTGGGTGAGGTGGATACACAAGCACCAAACCTGACTGCCAAAACAGCAGGCACATTAATCTGTAATATAAATTACAAACTCTGAAAGCTTGACGTTACAGTACTTCCTCTTCCAACCCCCACTCATCTTGGCTAGCATATACGCATTCACGGCTAGCATCATTTTCTGTTATTATGTCTACTATATTGGGTAAAACAAGTAAAGAGGTGACTATAGGGCTGTTATTTCATGTCTAGAGGGCTCTAGTCATCTTTAAAAGCATATTTCAAAGGTTAAAAACAGGTTTTTCTATGAACATATTTTGTTTATAATTAAGGAATAAATAAAAACGAGGGACTGCCGTTAACGATCCACCCGCAAAAATGGCTATATTTTCACACAAAGCGACTGTTGATGCTAGGCACTCCATCCAAACATGATGCGTTCAAGGAAATTGCAACACTTTCAGGAAGAAACATGAACAGTGAAGCATGAATGCATTCATTTTCTAATAATGGATTTTCTGATTTTTTTAATTTAAATACAAATAAAATATCTTAGTATATACTGTATTCAAATGGGTTGTTTTTTCTTTGATTTTTTGGGACGTTTAGACATCCAAAATTCAAATTGTAATGTAATGGTAATGGTTTTATTTCATTTGAACATGCATCAGATTCCAATTGAGTGCATCCCATAATCAGTTCCCAGTTCCACATGTCCAAAAGGAGTAGGAAGAAGCAAAGCTTATTAAATCCTACCCCTTCATCTGGTACTTTTACAATCAGTAACTGTTACATTTGTTCACTTCCTGCTTTCCTAATATAGTTAAAGTTTTTTTTTTTTTTTAGTTTTTTTTTAGTTTTTGTCACGTACTGAAGTACGAGGTGTATGAAGTTTTTTAAATTCATTTTTATTAATTTTTATTTATTTTTAATTTTGAATGTTTTTTAAATTAAATATATATTTTTTTATTTTTTAAATTTGATTTTTTTTTTGTCATGTACCAAAGTAGGAGGTGATATGAGCATCCAATGACATAATGGGTACCATAGTAACCATAGTAAGAGATATATAGCACATTATGACTGGTTCAAGACTCTTCATCCTTGTATTTAGCAAATTTATTTTATTTATAAATTTATAAAATTGTTTTAATTTAATTTTTATTAAAAAAAATTTAGTTTTTAAATTTTTTTTAATTTTTTTTTTTTGTCACGTACCAAAGTAGGAGGTGATATGAGCATCCAATGACATAATGGGTACCATAGTAAGTGTCAATATAGTGATATATATATAGCACATTATGACTGGTTGTATTTAGCAAATTTATTTTATTTATAAATTTATTAAATTATTTTAATTTCATTTTTATTAAAAAAAATTTAGTTTTTAATTTTTTTTTTTTTTTTTTTGTCCCGTACCGAAGTACTCGGTGATATGAGCATCCAATGCCATAATGGGTACCATAGTAAGTATCAATATAGTGATATATATAGCACATCATGACTGGTTCAAGACTCTTCATCCTTGTATTTAGCAAACATCAACTGCTTGTATTGTTTCTTGAATTGGCTCATCGTTGTGCATCGTTTGACTTCCTTACTCAATCAAATCAAAATAAAAGAAGTATTTTTAAAAATCAGCCAACGTTGAATCACCAAAGTGCGCGGATCCACTGCGAAGAGCAGCCACCAACGGTCTAAAAGATTGGCATCCACGCATCTGGACGCCTGTTTGCTCTCCGTCCTCGGAGCAAAAGCTAATTGCCGGTAATGCGGAGGGCAGTTAGTGTGTCCACAGATTGGCCGATGATTCACTGAGCACCCGCCGCCCGCCTCTGAGCGTTACAGATTGTCGAGACATGGTCTTGTAAACAGGCCGGCGTGCGGCGTCATCTATCATGGCACGGTCGGTTAACTCGCCATCATGTTATTTTCTGCTTGCCGAGCCCTAACACGCCAAAGGTTGCCTGCTGGCTGTGCGGCGCGGCACCAGCTCCGGGAGCAGCGGTAATGAATGTTTAGCCGAGCGAGCGCTCCTCCTCTGCTGGAGGGCCTCGGGTAATTTGTTTATCTGTCTAAAGATTACGCAGCCTGAAAATCCGCAATTTTATACCGCCTTTGTAAATGATCAAGTGTGCGTTTGATGAATGTATCGGCGGGCTTCGGGAGGCAAGCGGATCACGGCCCGGCTCGCAGACGTATAGGGAGGTGCCGGTGCATGGCCCGCTAGAAAAAGGTAGCGGGAGGTGGCGCCGTTGTGCGTGCTGACCCCGCTCCGTTGCAGGATTGGTCTGAAGTTAATTTGGATTTGGCTTTATGGTTCATTCTCAAGCTCTCTGTCTCTTTCTTCTGAACCGCCGGTGCAGCTCACCATGGCAGGAGCGTGTGCGTGCCGACATACGTGTGTGTGTGTGTGTGTACGAGGGCACTGTCGGCCATTTAAAAACTCTTTAGTTCGACCAGACAAGTGTGATTTATTCTCCGGGCTGCAGATAGACGTCTTGCACGGGAAGCGGCTCCTTTGTGTGCACAAAGCGAAATTTGAACACCAGATTCCCTCAGATAGGCGCTCGGATGCTTTGGAGGCAAAACACGCACTTTATAAATGACTCCTGCTTTTCATCACGCTTCACGGGTTTGAAAGTGGATCGGAAAAAAGGTGTTTTCAGCTCAGTGGATTCAACCACAAGAGTTTCACTCAAAGAACTTGATGTTTTTAAAGTTATGTGAGGAAGTAAATCTGTTCTATTAACTTTTTTTTTATATGACTATCACCTGCGTGATAGCTTTATCTATTTTTTGGACAGTTTGAACAGCTTTTTTTTCATCCAGTGTCCAGAATTTATTATTTATATGGGCCTGCAAGCAAAGCCTTAGTATTCCCCATACTTTTATTTTATTTTATTTTTATTATTATAAAAAATATTATTATATTATTATTATTATTAGTATATTATTATTATACATTATTTTATGTTTTATTAGTATTATATTGTTATTATTATTTATTATTTAATTAATTATATAATTATAATAATTATTAGTTTTTATTTTATTGTATTTTTATTATTATAAACAATAATATATTATTAGTAGTAGTATATTATTATTATACATTATTTTATATTTTATTATTATTATTATATTTTTTATTTTATTTTTATTATTATGAAAAATATTATTATATTATAATTAGTAGTATATTATTATACATTATTTTATATTTTATTATTATTATATTGTTATTATTATTTATTATTTAATTAATTATATAATTATAATAATTATTCGTTTTTATTTTATTTTATTGTATTTTTATTATTATAAAAAATATTATATTATTATTAGTAGTATATTATTATTATACATTATTTTGTATTTTATTATTATTATATTTTTGATTTTATTTTTATTATTATAAAAAATGTTATTATATTATAATTAGTAGTATATTATTATTATACATTATTATTATTATTATTTAATAAATTATATAATTATAATAATTATTTGTTATTTTATTTTATTATTATTATTATATTTTTATTATTTTTTTAGTATTTAATAAATTATATAATTATAATAATTATTTGTTATTTTATTATTATTATTATATTTTTATTATTTTTTATTATTTAATAAATTATATAATTATAATAATTATTCGTTATTTTATTTTATTTAGGTGTTGATCTTGGGTGGGTAGTGTCCTGCTGTATTAATATTATGTCATGTAGGTCTTGATGGGGAGGAAGCCCTATTTATTTTGGTAACATGCTGTGTAACCATGGCAACGTATATACAGGCCATACCATGCATATTCTGCCAAATGCTTGCATCTGGTATGAGATAAGATAAGATACGCCGCTGGGGCAACGGTAAGCAACAGGTACTTCATCCTGTTAATTGTTGTGTTTAATGACGCTGGCAAAATGGCTGACCGTACGGATGGCGTGTAGAACAACATGGCTGCTGTGTTTGGTGTGTACACGTGTAGGCAGATCGTCATGTAAGCGCCTGCTGTTCTTTCTTTTTATGTTTGCAGCCAGAAAACGAGGAGAAGTCTCTAATCTACGATAACATCGGACCCAGCGTCTGCATGGGGGACCACAAGGTAACACCAGTGGACTCCGTGCGTGCGTACATCATGTATATGATGCAACACTCCAAACACAGAAATAATCTTAAACTACCATAAAACACATGCAACAGGAACATTTTGATAATTAAATCATTAAAATGTTGCTGCAGGATCCAAAACCAAACTCCAAAAACACCATCAGCCATCCATATACATGCATTTTCTAGGCCGCTTATCCTCACTGGGGTCTCAGGGTGGGGGCATGCTGGAGCCTACCCAAAAACACACAAGGAGAACAAGGACATGAGCCAATACGTCTTTAAAGAGTGAAGATGCTTTTATAGAGCAAGCCATTTTTACGACTTTTAAGTGTAATAAAAACATAAATAAAAATGATATATATAGATTATTATTATGATTATTATTATTATTATGAGTACAGCACCAAGATTATTTCTTTTCTATTTATTTAGTTGGATTCGGTAATACATTTTAAAATGGGTTCCTATTAAGGATACTTTCATGGGGGTGCAAAAACTTATATTTTTCAATTTTTTAATGATTTAGTAAATTTAACGTATTACATTTTGAGTAGAAATTTAGTGTAACTTCTCCTTTTCATATTGAAATTGGTTATTATTTCATTAGAGTGTGTGTGAACTTCATATTCAACCTGCAGGTAAGCTATATTTGTATTTACAGGTTCCCACAGGACCGCAATGTATTTGTGGTGATAGGTTGGGAGCACTTGATGATGTCATCATTTAATTTGCATAGTTGACTGTGACACTTGGATGCTGTGGACGCTGTGGGAGACAAAAAATCAGCAAAAAAAATTATGTTGCCGTCTATCCTACGAACTTGGAAGGTCCAAACGTATTCATGGCGGAATAAAACACTGATTTATTAAAATGGCCGTTGGGGCCGATGCCTTAAATGAAAGGAAATAAAAAAAAGTACTGTTTTTGTGTATAGTGAATTTCTGCTACATTTTACAGTGTACAAATTGCATCCAGGTTGCTATGGTTACATGGCCGACTGTATACGTACATGTTGTTGATCAGCTCAGGGCTTCCAGTGAGGCTGCAGCACAAAATATCATTTAAAAAAAAAGCAGCAAAAAAATTGAAAATTTGTAGTACATTTACAATAATAAAGTCAAAATATTAAGAGAAAATTCTTGATATAAATAAATAAATACATAAATAAATAATGCAGTACATACATATCATTTAAAAAGAAGCACCAAAAAAATTAAAAAAAATGTGTAGTACATTTACAAGAATAAAGTCAAAATATTAAGAGAAAATTCTTGATATAAATAAATTAATAAATAATGCAGCACAAAAATATCATTTAAAATGAAGCAGCAAAAAAATGAAAAATGTGTAGTACATTTACAAGAATAAAGTCAAAATATTAAGAGAAAAGTCTTGATATAAATAAATAAATGCATAAATAAATAATGCAGCACAAAATATAATTTAAAAAGAAGCAGCAAAAAAATGAAAAATGTGTAGTACATTTACAAGAATAAAGTCAAAATATTAAGAGAAAATTCTTTAAATAAATAAATTAATAAATAATGCGGCACAAAAATATCATTTAAAAAGAAGCAGCAAAAAAAATGAAAAATGCGTAGTACATTTACAAGAATAAAGTCAAAATATTAGGAGAAAAATCTTGATGTAAATAAATAAATACATAAAGAAATAAATACATGAAGAAATAATGCAGCACAAAAATATCATTTAAAAAGAAGCAGCAAAAACAATGAAAAATGTGTAGTACATTTACAATAATAAAGTCAAAATATTAAGAGAAAATTCTTGATATAAATAAATACATAAATAAATAATGCAGTACATAAATATCATTTAAAAAGAAGCAGCAAAAAAATGAAAAAATTGTAGTACATTTACAAGAATAAAGTCAAAATATGAAGAGAAAATTCTTGATATAAATAAATTAATAAATAATGCTGCACAAAAATATCATTTAAAAAGAAGCAGCAAAAAAAATGAAAAATGTGTAGTATCTTTACAAGAATGAAGTCAAAATATTAAGAGAAAATTGTTGGTATAAATAAATAAATACATCAATAAATAAATACATCAATAAATAATGCAGCACAAAAATATCAATTAAAAAGAAGCAGCAAAAAATGAAAAATGTGTAGTATAGTAAGAATAAAGTGTAAGAAGAATAAAGTCAAAATATTAAGAGAAAATTCTTGATATAAATAAATAAATAAATAAAAATATATAAAAACAAAAAATTGTAACGTAGCAGGAAAAATAAATAATTTCACAATAATAATTTAGTTTAATTTAGTTTAGTTTAATATGAGGAAATGTAATTTTTGTTGTTTAAAATAGAAAAGAATACAATGTAAAACAAAAGTTTTAGAAAAATTAGGTCACAGAAAAATTTAAAATATAAAATATTATGATGATAAAGTAATTGTACTATTAGAGGGAAAGCTGAAATAGTAGGAAAAAAAATAAAACGATAAAAAACACACTTTATGAGAAAAAAGTGACAATTTTACCAGAGTCAACTGTATAATATGAGGAAAAATAATGTCATTTTATTAGCATAGAGTAGAAATATTAAAGAAAAAAAATATTTTTATAGTACACTAACAATGCTGTGATTAATAAAAAATTTATTAAATTGTAAGTCATCCCATTTAAATCGCATTATTATGAAAAATAAACATCTCTATGTAGAATATCTACATGCGCATCCTTGTGGCTCTCGGTGGGAAAACGTTCCTCGGTAGCGATGATGCTGATGACGCACGTACAGCATCACTAACAAATGTATTGCAAATGAGCCCCGCCCCCCCAACTCCCACCCACGAAGCGTTAAACAGTGTCGCCTCAGTGTGCGCCGTGTCAGACATCGGATCTGGCGCTGAAAGAGAGGCGCCTCAAGTCAGGTCTTTCATCATGACTCGGTGCGACATCGGCGCTGGCGTGTGCGTGCGAGGTGACCCCCGGCTCGCCCGGCACATACTGCGGCAGCCTTCACTTCCCAGCCGCACACGGGTGCTAAAATCCCAGCTGGCTATGTTTAAAAAAAAAAATGTCCCGTATAGTTTAGCGCCGGGGCTCCAAAACACACGGCCTCTGGTATGTGAGTTTAACCTCTGTGTCGCGCCGCGCCAATGGCGGCTTCCACTTGTCAAGCAGGGCATTAATAATCAAGTCTGCAGGAACTGCTTTCTTCTGTTTTTTTACATTTTCTAACTCTGATTTGTCTCTCCCCCCCCCCCCCGCCAGCCTGTCTTCCTGTCCTTCCGAATAGCAGCGGGGGCAGGTAAACCTAATGCAAATAAGCACAAGTGTTGTGTGGTGCAGTGATGTCGTTCGTGGTAAATATTCATTCTTTCTTTCTTTATTATTCATCATTGTTTGAGTTTCTATCACTTTTGAGCACACTTAATCACATTTGAAGTGTACTACGTACTTTATATGGACAAAAGCATGGACGCGTCTGCCCTTGGCACACTTAAGTGTGCAAGTGTGCAAATTGAGACACAATGGCAAGGTTTTGTTATGCTTCGGCGTTCATATTTAACTCCTCCCCCCCTACAAATGTCATGTGACGTCGCCTCATTTTTATTTGCAAGGGAAAGACAGCAGTGACAAGCACCCTTCAGGATGAGGACAGTACTGCACTGCCGCTGCTAATTAAATTTCAAGCAATAATAACGATGTTAGTCTTAAATTGTCTGTAGAAAACGGCGGTGCATAATAAATATATCATATTTCATATATTATAACAAACTAGCAAGCGGCATTGATCCAACTCAGACGCCATTTTGATGTGATATTGACATAAAGTATTTTTTTTTCCAACATAGGAATCATACAGAAAATTTATTTCAATAGACGTCACTTTACTGTTTGAATCGTCCTGTCATTGGTGATCTCATAAATGGGGGTGCGTTCCAATACTTTTGTCCATATGGTGTGACATGTTCACACGTCATGTCTGCTATTTGCTTAAAATGCTGCAGTCATTTTAAGACGTTTACTCACAAACATGAGCTTCAACTCGTTTTGAATGATTGAATGATCACATCTGTATACAGGCGCACCTCGTCACTTTGCGCTTCCGATGATGCGCCTTCACTTTAGCGTATTTTTTTCCAAATACAATAAAGTTAGAATGTTGTATTCTCGTGTTAAATGATGCCAAAGCATCAGATAATCAGGTTTACGCCGTTTTATCCAACACTAAAAAAAAAAAAATAATAATAATAATAATAAATCATTGTACTACGAGAGACAACGCTGAAATAGTAGGGGGAAAAAATAAAATGACAAAAAAAATTACATTTTATGAAAAAAAGATGACAATTTTACAACAGTCAACTGTATAATATATGAGGAAAAATAATGTCATTTTACTAGCGTAGAACTAGCGTTCAACTTTTCTGACGTATAAACGTTGTTAGAATGTCGTATTCTCGTGTTAAATGATGCCGAAGCATCCGATAATCAGGTTTACGCCGTTTTATCTAACACTAAAAAAAATAATAATAATAATAATAACTCATTGTACTATGAAAGGCAATGCTGAAATAGTAGGGAAAAAAATAAAATGACAAAAAAAAGTACATTTTATGAAAAGAAGATGACAATTTTACAACAGTCAACTGTATAATATATGAGGAAAAATAATGTCATTTTACTAGCGTAGAACTAGCGTTCAACTTTTCTGACGTATAAACGTTGTTAAAATGTCGTATTCTCGTGTTAAATGATGCCAAAGCATCAGATAATCAGGTTTACGCCGTTTTAGCTAACACTAAAAAAAAAGAATAAAAAATAATAACTCATTGTACTATGAAAGGCAATGCTGAAATAGTAGGGAAAAAAAATAAAATTACAAAAAAAAATTACATTTTCTGAAAAAAAGGTGACAATTTTACAACAGTCAACTGACAACTGACATCGACGCGATCCGGACTTCCTTATATGGGCTGAAGATTTCCTGCGTTCAGTAAACACGGACATAGTAGTATCCAGAAGTCCTTGCAGCTCTTTGACCAATCACAGCGGAGTTGCCGTACCAATAGATGAGGGACCCGGGAGTGGAATAAATGAAACAGCTGGAATAGGTGCAGATTCTGGAAGCTCTAGAAAGCTCCCACAACTCAATGCAAAGTGCTGAAAATTAGCATAACGGGTCCCCTTTAAATGTTTTGTGGTTGACAATGTCATATTATTATTATTATTATTATTATTATAAGACAATCAGAAGATGCGTTCAAGTACTCGTGCTTGGTTTGACTCTCCCAATGCTAACACAGATGAGTCAATATTATTGTTTTGTTTTTATTATGTCTACTCTATTTGCTGATAAAAGTGTAAATATGATTATGGGGTGTTATTTTATGTCTATAGACGCCTCTAATCATGTAAAAAAAAAAAAACATCTTTAGAAGTTTAGAAGAACCAGTTAGCCGCGAATTAACGAGGGACTACTATATATTAACGACTTAAAAAACATGTAAAAAGGCTGAAATATGACTATGGGGTGTTTTTTTTATGTCCATAGACACCTCTAATCATGTTAAAAAAAAAAACATATTTAGAAGGTCCTAATCATGTTTTCTATGCTCTAAATTCACTAATTACGGTCAAGTCTGGAACCAGTTAGTCACCATTAACGAGGGACTACTGTATATTAACGACTTCTTTACAACATGTTAAAAAAAATCATGTAAAAAGGCTTAAATATGACTATGGGGTGTTATTTTATGTCCATAGACACCTCTAATCATGTTTAAAAAAAACATATTTAGAAGGTCCTAATCATGTTTTCTATGCTCTAATTATGGTCGGGTCTGGAACCAGTTAGCCGCCATTAACGAGGGACTACTGTATATTAATGACTTCTTTACAACATGTAAAAAAAAAAACATGTAAAAAGGCTTAAATATGACTATGGGGTGTTTTTTTATGTCTATAGACACCTCTAATCATGTTAAAAAAACATATTTAGAAGTTCGTAATCATGTTTTTTATGCTCTAATTCACTAATTACGGTCGAGTCTGGAACCAGTTAGCCACCATTAACGAGGGACTACTGTATATTAACGACTTCTTTACAACATGTAAAAAAAACCAAACATTTAAAAAGGCTTAAATATGACTATGGGGTGTTATTTTATGTCAATAGACACCTCTAATCATGTTAAAAAAAAACATATTTAGAAGGTCCTAATCATGTTTTCTATGCTCTAATTCACTAATTACGGTCGGGTCTGGAACCAGTTAGTCGCCATTAACGAGACTACTGTACATTAACGACTTCTTTACAACATGTAAAAAAAAAAATCATGTAAAAAGGCTTAAATATGACTATGGGGTGTTATTTTATGTCCATAGACACCTCTAATCATGTTAAAAAAACATATTTAGAAGGTCCTAATCATGTTTTCTATGCTCTAATTACGGTCGGGTCTGGAACCAGTTAGCCGCCATTAACGAGGGACTACTGTACATTAACGACTTCTTTACAACATGTAAAAAAAAAAAACATGTAAAAAGGCTTAAATATGACTATGGGGTGTTTTTTTTATGTCTATAGACACCTCTAATCATGTTACAAAAAAACATATTTAGAAGGTCCTAATCATGTTTTTAATGCTCTAATTCACTAATTACGGTCAAGTCTGGAACCAGTTAGTCGCCATTAACGAGGGACTACTGTATATTAACGACTTCTTTACAACATGTAAAAAAAATCATGTAAAAAGGCTTAAATATGACTATGGGGTGTTATTTTATGTCCATAGACACCTCTAATCATGTTAAAAAAAAACATATTTAGAAGGTCATAATCATGTTTTCTATGCTCTAATTACGGTCGCGTCTGGAACCAGTTATTCGCCATTAACGAGGGACTACTGTACATTAACGACTTCTTTACAACATGTAAAAAAAAAAAACATGTAAAAAGGCTGAAATTTTTCCTTTCTTTTGCCCCTCAGGGAATTGTTGCCAAAGGGGGGAGAATATATTCTGTGAAGCGCCTCTGTGAGAACACCAGGAGAAACACACACAAACACACACACACACACAAACACACACACACTTTGCACAAGCGTACACTGAAGAAGAACCTATAGAAACTTTCCAGCAGTGCTGACCAGTCGTCCCCACACCTCATTCAATTCAAACTACCCTATTTTTTTTCCTCCCCCCCCCCCCCCCCCCCCTCTCTCTCCATAAAACACTTGTTGAAATGTGGACCAGCACCCGAGAGCGAGGGCCCGGCTCCAGACAAGACACACATCGCTGACCTCACCGTTGCCATGCAACCCCCTCCCAATCCCCAAACCCCAAGACCTCCACTTGGAGAAAGCAAAATGAACAGGATGGACGCACGGGATTGGGCCTTGAAACGCTAATTATCTACACAAAAAAAAAACAAAAAAAAAAACAGTCCTGCTAAATACTACATCCCTTGTCCACACAGTATAAGACAATTTAAAGACAAATACGTGCAATGCAAAACAACTTATGTCGATATTGTTAAGTTTATTTCTATAACATGAGAGTTGGCGCCGCTTTTACTGCTCTTCTTTTTTCATTTCATTTGTGTCTTATATATATATATTTTTTTTTTTTTCTGCCTAACACATCATTTGAGTCCCATTTTGTACGCTGTACTTTTTAAAGACATAATTTATAAATCTTCTTACCAAAATGCTGGAGTGTGTTTGGGAGATCCTCGCAACCATGATGACCTTTTGGGTGGAGAGAGCGTCCAGCCGCGGTGATTTATTGCCTAGCCAAGAATGTTTTAAGCCGTGCCATAGACCATGAAAAGTGTATAAGACTTCATATATATATATATATATATACATATATATATATAGCACCCTCACCTTATTCTTTAACTTATTTCTACTTAATAATATTATGGTTCTGAATGTCATATTTTAGATAGGCGTGGGTATCCTTTAAAATATCTTTTTTTTTTTTTTTGCCGATTTTGTTACTGCATTATGGTGCCAAGTATACAGAAATGAAGTGTGAAAATTATAAGGATGTGTTTAAAAAAAAAAAAAAACAACTCTAAGAGAATTTGCTTTTATTTGCGTTCCATGTAGCCTGCAGCAGCCTTCAGTGCAAAAAAAAAAAAAAATGGCTGGAAAAAGGCTGTTTTGTTTTTATGGATTGAATTTACGACACTACACATCAGCTGATGATCATTTTTGTTTTTTTTTTTAATCGAAATCACAGCAAAATGATTTTGTGCCTGCTGCAGAATTGATGTTTTTGTGTGTGTTGAAAGAAGCCAAACAGGTTGTTGTTATTTTTTTTTTGTTGTTGTTGTTATCGTTGTTGTTGTTTTGTTCCTGCTGCTCATTGTGAGTTGACTTTAGGAATATAAGCCGCAGTTTTTCCTTCACTCCATCTTCTAAAAAGCAAATAGAGATTTTATTGTACAGCCTCTGTGGACGGCCCGGCCTTTATAGGTGATGCAGTTGTCAAGCAATAAACAACATTAGAACTCAACGCATCTTTGTCAGTACTCTTTTGTTCTAATATTCTTAAAATATTGTAAAATTCAACTTCTTAGTGAACGAAAATTCAGAAAATTAACTTTGCACTACAAAAAAAAGAGCTGAAATTACTGTACAATACCAATTTGTTTATTTTCTAATAATAGTAGCAGTGTTATATTATTTCTAGAAATGCAAAATGTCGTGTTTTACACGGCGTCCTCAAATTATTATCTTTACAAATGTTGCATAAAGCTCCACTTGACATGACGAATAAAAGATGCAGTACCATCTGACGAACGGAGGGGGCGCATTACAAACAGGCCTCGCTTAAGTCATGCCATCTTTTTAAAAAAAATATTCATATATACGTATATATATAATATATATATAATCAATGATGAGTGCATTATTATTAATAGAACAATATGTATTAAATATGGTTATTTAATCATTTAAATCAATTAGTTTTGCAATTATGTTTTTAGTGTGTTTTTTTTTATTACATTTTTATTTGCTTTTGTTAAGTTTAGCATTTTCTCCCCCCCCCAAACACGTAACCTTATATTATGTATATACATATAGTCATTTAAAAGTAGACATGTTAAGATAAGGGTGTCCAAAGTGTGGCCCAAGATGCCATTAGCTGTCATTGAAATAAAATTAAACACACACGAAAAAAAACCGCAAATTGGGAAAAGTTGAGCAAAAAGGCACAATGTTAAAAATTAAAATTTTTACCTGAAATGTTAATAATAACACAAAGCTTTGACTTTTAATATATGAACTTTTTTTTTGCTGTTTATTTTTTAAAAAAATAATAAAAATATTAAAGTGGCCTTTGATTTTTTTTTGTATGAGGTGAAAAAACCCGCCTGATTAAGAGCCTATAAATTAAAAAGTTGACATTATGAAAGGAAATAATTAAATATAATATAAGTGTGTATCACTAATAATGACATTCAGGAATGTGATGAATTTGTCTTTAATTTATATTAAGCCCATACATTAAGACAGAAACCATAAAAGAAATGTTTGTTAAATAATTTATTCATTATACAAAGTGTTTTTTTTCCTTCCTCTATAACCTCCCTGAAAGCAATAATACTCTTTAAAAGCAACAAAAAAAAAAAACTCTTCCAAGTGTAGTGTCAATTACATTTGTTTGTTTTTTTTTTTTTACAGGGCATATTTACAGCATCGGAAGTGTGTGCAGACTGAAAAAGGAATAGCAGTCAGGAGTAGAAATGAAGCATCGGGTGTGTTTGCCAGGAAGTAAGCGCGTCAGGGCTGCGTGGAGGATGGGAGAAAAGTCTTGACCCCCAACATAAGTTATTCTGTAAAAAATATATACAATACAATCATACTTTTCGCACCCCTTAAATGTTTTTTTTTTTTTTTTTTTTTCCTTTCTCGCCTTTTAGGACAGTGGATACCCTGCTTGAACTGAGCTTTAAAAGCATCAGAGCCCGTTCACACCTGACATATGGAACATTCACATCCGGATCAGCGTCGGTTCCGTTCATAAAATGTCCTTTTAAGTCCAAATCATACGTGAAAGAATATGAATATTCCAGAAAACAAGTCTGCAGAATGACACGGGCTCATATCGTTGCAAATGACAAATGTTTTTTGTGTTTTTTTTTAAACGTAGTAATACTCCACTCGTCTGTCCGTCCGAGTCTTCTTGCGCTTGGACACCCGGATCACGTCAGGCGGGAATGGGCTCGGAAAGAGTGCGAGTTCTCCGGACTGTAGCTTTTCTCGAAAGGTGGCGGCTATCACAAAGTGTCCGAGCTGTTGCTACAGGGGCTGACCAGCGCCAGATTGCTGCCGGCCTTGTGCTTCTTCAACAGTCTCGAGATTTTCTCGTCGTCCGAGTTGGGATCCAGCGGTTTGTTGTACTCGTCGTCCTCCTCGTTGTCCGAACTCTCCTTCATTTTTTCCGTCTCGGAGTCGTGCTTCTTCTTAGCCGAGGCCATCTCCGCCGCGTGTCGCTTCCGCCACTTGGTTCTCCGGTTCTGGAACCAGACCTGGGAAAAAACGGAAGTCCGCAGCATGCTCATCGTGTCCACATAATAATCACAATGAACAAAGGAAAAGGAAAGCATATGTCTTTGGTCCTTACCTTGACTTGGCTCTCCGTCATTCCTAAGGAGTAGGCCAAGCGAGCTCTCTCGGGGCCTGCAAGGTATTTTGTCTGCTCAAAGGTTTTTTCCAGTGCAAAAATCTGCTGTCCAGAAAAAGTAGGCCTGGAGTGTTTCTTCTTGCCATCCTTGTCCACCATTAAACTCGACTGAGCTGTAAAAAAAAAAAAACAGGAGAAAGATGAGTCATTATGCATGCAAATAATTGAATAAATGAAGTCCAAATAAAAGTAAAAAATGGAAAAATAACCCAAATGTGCAGGGATCAAATGTAAAAAATTAAAACAATAATGTCTAATTTAAAAAAAATTAAAACTAATGTTAGAAAATGTAATAATAATAATAATGTTTTCATGAAAGTGCAGTGTAAATTCATCTGGATGGAACATTTTTCTTTTTCCATATTATATTAATATTATAAAAAAATAAAAGGACCGTTTCAATATCTTTAATGTAGTAAAACACAACAAAAAAAGCTAAACCCAATCCTATATAAATATATTAATTTAAATAAAAAATTATCATGTAATATATAAAAAACAACCATACAAATTAATGCAGCCCTTTTTATGCTCTATTTTATTATTGTTATTTTTGTTATATTATATTATATAAGTAGTAATTGTACTTGAAATTAGAGAGTAAAAAGGGACTTACACGGACACGGCACACGCGGGTCCCTCCACGGGGATCCCTGCATCACCCCCGGCCAGAAGATGGGCGCCCTCCCGGGCAGCTCGGCCAGCGGCTTGGGGTACCGGGACACGGCCGGGCCGAAGTACATCCCGGCCGCGGCCGCCGCGGCGCTGGTGGCCAGGCCGTTGATCCTGGGGAAGCCGGACAGCAGCTGCCCGGCCGTGGCGATGGGTCTCCCCAGGATGTCGCTTATTCCGTGCGGGGTGGCCCCGGAGAGCTGCGAGTTGAGGCCGGAGAGCGGCGGCGCCTTGAAGGCCGCCGGGCTCTGCTGCAGCGCGTACGGGAAGAGGGACGTCTTCATCTCGGTCATGTTGTGCAACGCCGCCAGCGGGGTGCTGCCCAGGACGAAAGCACTCTGCCGGTTAGCCTCCATCTGCCCCACCGCTAACATTTGTCAACATGAACCGCCGCTCTCGCTCGGATCCAAACCAGCAGAAAAAGTCAATGGAGTTATCCCGGAAACTTCTTCTCGCTCCTTCTCCAAGATGTCTCCCCGGGCGCCAAAGTCGCACGAAGTGTGGAGATGTTTTTCGCAGCTTTTCATGAGAACCGTGCGTGGACTCTCCGTGCCAGTGACGAGGAGCCCTCTGATAACAGCGCAACCACCTGCACGCCCGGCCTTCCCATTGGACGAGACTCGGGGCTGCTGTGCTCTGATTGGACGAGACCCAAAGTCCCCGCCGTTCACTCGCTTAAGGCTTTGGCGGGCTGGTGCTGCCTCGACGTGCTGTCGAAAAAGGGAGCTTCCAGTTGACGTGAACCGAGAGGACGTCTCGCTTAAGAATCGGATTTATTAAGAGACGTTTCACTGCGGGCCAGCGTATTAAAAGTAGGCTAGTTCATGTCATTATTATCACTTTTTTTCATTATTGTTTTATACCGTTTAGCTTCAACGCCGTCGTAATTTTCGAACTTTAGCACGCAAACGTTTCATTTGAATATAAATACAATCAGTAATTTGTGAATTAATCGCAATAACGACTTAATATCTAGAAAAGCTTTAAAAGCGTCGGCACCGTACATTTTTCTAATGCAACGTGTTGAAGTTGCGAATTCAGAGGTAACTTGAATGTGGCATAAACCAATTAAGTGTTAATGACGTATAACAACATACAACATTATTATTTTTTTTTATTAAACGCGTTTGAACGAGCATATATTTTTATAAAATAATTATAAGAGAATAAAAACCAGTTTCTTAATTTGTTAATTTTATGTGTTTTTGCAACATAACTATCATTTGATATGGCGTTGTTTTTTTTTAACATTAAATTTGTTTTTAACAAATAAAGCTCCTCGTTTCACCTGTCAGATTTTAAATATTATTATTGAATATAAAGAAGATGTTTACTATTTGTCATTTTAAATTAATTCCACGTTTTTAAATAATTCATTAAAGAAAACAATGAAAGACTTGTTGAAAAAAACAGCGTTATTATTACAAAAAATAAACAAAATCTAGTATGAAGTCAAAGCGTCGGTCTCCAGTCATCACTCTGAGTGCTGTAATATTTCATGGAGATGTGAGAAGGTTATAAGAGTGAAATATGACCATGTTGTCATTTTTAAAAGGCACCAAAACGCACCTTGCTTTTCATTTTCTCACCTAGGAAATATTGTTATTATTTAATATTAAAAAAGGGTCCTTTCAACGCGAGGTGATTCACAATTGTGAGACTTTATGTCTTCATGTTGTCATGTTTTCCCTGCAAATATCAAATATCAGCCATGCAATTTTTCATGCATCCTCCTCCTTTGGAAATAATCGTTTAAAGATAAGCGTTGGGAGAGAAAAAAAACACATATAAATCCCAGCTTCCATCTCTAAGCTACATCAAGCAGTCAGCAGGAGATCAATGACAAAAAAATGGCACTTTTTCTCCCCCCCCCCTCACCCCCCCTCCCAGTTCATCAGCAGCCAACACTGCCCTGCCAACCAGCCCGTCACAATAAAACTATAATTGCACTTTAACTTAATAAATGACTCGCATTTCCATCGGGTAATTTAATATTTGAACATGCCTTAATATGGCAAATCTTATTTAATATCTTAATGCCAGAATAACTAATCCATAGACGAATTATTTAAATGAAAATGAGCTTCATCAAATAACAATTTCTACCTGTTGCTGGTGTGGAGGATAAATATGATAAATTAAATATGAGGCAGATTTATACCATTGGAATTGTTATTTGTAATAATGAGCACCATCAGAGGCCTTTGTCTGTCTATTGGGGGGGGGGGGGTGGGGGGGGGGTTAATAAAGATGCAAAAGATAAGTTATCAGTTTGTAATCTGGACACAGATGGCAAGCAAAGGAAGATAAGCAGATGTTGCATTCGAGGACATGACTTTCTCTTTGTGCATCGTTTCAAGAATTGATACAGAATACAGTTACCATAACTCTGTAAATATTGAAAATGCAGTACAGATATTTTGTGATGATGTAAGTCATTTATTGATATATACAGTATATCGGCTTTAATGTAAACACTCCCAAAGCCAATGCCTGAAAATAACCATTGAAGGCATATACGCTTTTAAAAATGGGTCAGTGGCGCCACCCAGTGGTGACTTCTGAAACTTCAAGTCAGTATTTTTTTGCCCAACATTAATACATATTTACACATACATTATAAATTATATTTAACTCAATAGAGGGAGGTTGGAAGAGTGGTATCTGGATGTTTTTGTTGTAAATATATATTGTTCAAAAAATCGTTGATAAAGTAGATAATTTAATTTAATTTAATTTAATTTAATTTAATTTAATTTAATTTAATTTAATTTAATTTAATTTAATTTAATTTAATTTAATTTAATTTAATTTAATTTAATTTAATTTAATTTAATTTAATTTAATTTAATTTAATTTAATTTAATTTAATTTAATTTAATAAGAAGGAATATACAAATAAAATAATATAAAATCACCAACTCGGAAACTGTTCTGCACAGAAAGTGTTATTCGTCTTTTCACCAATAGGGGCAGTGTAGCCACCCCTTGCCAAGTTAATATTCTATTCGATTGGTGTCTTCAATACACTGCAGAATACACCACAGACCTTTGGCTGTGAAGTAACAAGGTCGACAGGGTACCACAATAGTAACCACTAAAAAGTTTCACTTAGAAATGAATAAAAGTAGAGTAATCCCTTGTTAATTGGTTCTAAACCAAACTGTGATAAGTGAATTTCTGCAAAATAGGATTATTTTTTTATATTTTAAGTTGAATATTTTTATATAGCATATAAAGCCTATTTAGTGCTTTCTAAATATATATATTTTTTTAATTTTACCACCATTAGAGCCCAGTACGCATGAAATAACACCCCTTTACTTTCCTATTATTCTTTGTTTACAGCACATTGTGCAAAACCAATGCTACAAAAAAGTTACCACTTCCACACAAAATAGGAGGAAAGCTTTTGTTTCCTCAAGCATGATGTAGCGAAAGAAAAGTTTACAAGGCACCCTAAAGACACATTCAAAAACACTGGTCAAAACATGTCTGTTATATTACTGTACTCTATTACATAACATGTCATGGCTGAGATTGGAAAAAAAAGTTAGTTAGCTCAGTCGCTTGTGATGTAAACAAAGACTAAGTAGTGTAAAAGTGACTATAGGGGTGTTATTTCATGTCTATGTTTCATGTGTGTGTTTATGTGATGTTTACAGTAGCTTTAAACTGTCCTGCTGCTGACAATAAACAGTCATTCATTGCTGAATTAGCAATGAATCAACACATGAAGTTTTATTTCTAACCGCTAGATGGCAACCTATGTTAGTGTTCATATTAGAGCTGCAGACCAATATGGAACTCTTGCTCACTATGTTGTGTTGTATTATTCATTTGGGATTTTTTGTGTTTCCAAGGGGAATTTTTTATGTATTTTATAAAATGCATTTTTAATGTATTTTTGTGTATACTGTATACACGGCGACTTATTATATCCAATGCAAGTATAAACAAGGTGTCCATATATTATCAATATTCACAATTCATCCCAAATGTCCTCTTTATGTTGAAAACACAAAGTGTGTTCTCCTTTTCTGTGTGTCTGATGCTCTGCGGCTTTTTGGTAATCAGACAATGAAAGCTGCATTACAGCACAGATCAGGGAGTAATAACACAGGGATTTGGGACAGTGCTGGGTGGTACAAATAGAAAAACATTGTTTTAGGCTGAGCTTCCAGGAGGCTGACTAGAGACTGTGTCTGGACTGGTCAGGACTGCAGGGGTCTTCAAGATTACACATTATCATCCACACCGGTGGTTTGCTATAAGACACTGGGAGGTTGTGGTGAGCATGGAAACTGCATGATGATGGATATGAGGCGCATGTACAGTACTTATAGAAATATAGACACCTTTTTTTCTTCCCATCACTGTCAATGCAAGGTCTGTGCAAGTCATAATAAATGCACTACCATTTTTTTCAACTGCAAGTTGAAAAAAAACTGAAAAAAACGAGATACTAACCCCTTGTGTTTTTTGTCAAAAATCACCAAATTCAAACACTGGCATTTTATGCCATTTTTGGGTGCTTCTCAGGCCCCTGATGCGTGTGTGTGAGTTTTTTTGTGTTTTTTTTGACCAGAAAAGTGCATTAGCAGCAAGTTGAAAAAAACGACATACTAACCCCTTACGTTTTTTGTCAAAAATCACCAAATTCAAACACTGGCATTTTTTGCCGTTTTTGGGTGCTTCTCAGGCCCCTGATGCGTGTGTGTGAGTTTTTTTGTGTTTTTTTGACCAGAAAACTGCATTAGCAGCAAGTTGAAAAAAAAACTGAAAAAAACGACATACTAACCCCTTAGGTTTTTTTTTTTTGTCAAAAATCACCAAATTCAAACACTGGCATTTAATGCCATTTTTGGGTGCTTCTCAGGCCCCTGATGCGTGTGTGTGAGTTTTTTTGTGTTTTTTTGACCAGAAAAGTGCATTAGCAGCAAGTTGAAAAAAGCTGAAAAAAACGACATACTAACCCCTTATGTTTTTTGTCAAAAATCACCAAATTCAAACACTGGCATTTTATGCCATTTTTGGGTGCTTCTCGGGCCACTGATGCGTGTGTGTGAGATTTTTTGTGTTTTTTTGACCAGAAAAGTGCATTAGCAGCAAGTTGAAAAAAACTGAAAAAAACGACATACTAACCCCTTACGTTTTTTTTTTTTTTTTTTGTCAAAAATCACCAAATTCAAACAGTGGCATTGAATGCCATTTTTGGGTGCTTCTCAGGCCCCTGATGCGTGTGTGTGAGTTTTTTTGTGTTTTTTTGACCAGAAAAGTGCATTAGCAGCAAGTTGAAAAAAACTGAAAAAAAACGACATACTAACCCCTTACGTTTTTTGTCAAAAATCACCAAATTCAAACACTGGCATTTAATGCCATTTTTGGGTGCTTCTCGGGCCCCTGATGCGTGTGTGTGAGGTTTCCCGTGTTTTTTTGACCAGAAAAGTGCATTAGCAGCAAGTTGAAAAAAACTGAAAAAAACGACATACTAACCCCTTACGTTTTTTTGTCAAAAATCACCAAATTCAAACACTGGCATTTTATGCCATTTTTGGGTGCTTCTCGGGCCCCTGATGCGTGTGTGTGAGATTTTTTGTGTTTTTTTGACCAGAAAAGTGCATTAGTCGCAAGTTGAAAAAAACTGAAAAAAACGACATACTAACCCCTTACGTTTTTTTTTTTTTTTTGTCAAAAATCACCAAATTCAAACAGTGGCATTGAATGCCATTTTTGGGTGCTTCTCAGGCCCTTAGTGTGTGTGTGTGAGGTTTCCCGTGTTTTTTGGCCAGAAAAGTGCATTAGCAGCAAGTTGAAAAAAACTGAAAAAAACGACATACTAACCCCTTACGTTTTTTTTTTTTTTTGTCAAAAATCACCAAATTCAAACAGTGGCATTGAATGCCATTTTTGGGTGCTTCTCAGGCCCCTGATGCGTGTGTGTGAGTTTTTTTGTGTTTTTTTGACCAGAAAAGTGCATTAGCAGCAAGTTGAAAAAAACTGAAAAAAACGACATACTAACCCCTTACGTTTTTTGTCAAAAATCACCAAATTCAAACACTGTTATTTTATGCCATTTTTGGGTGCTTCTCAGGCCCTTAGTGTGTGTGTGTGAGGTTTCCCGTGTTTTTTTTGACCAGAAAAGTGCATTAGCAGCAAGTTGAAAAAAACTGAAAAAAACGACATACTAACCCCTTACGTTTTTTGTCAAAAATCACCAAATTCAAACACTGGCATTTTATGCCATTTTTGGGTGCTTTTCGGGCCCCTGATGCGTGTGTGTGAGATTTTTTGTGTTTTTTTGACCAGAAAAGTGCATTAGTAGCAAGTTGAAAAAAACTGAAAAAAACGACATACTAACCCCTTACGTTTTTTTTTTTTTTTTTTTTGTCAAAAATCACCAAATTCAAACAGTGGCATTGAATGCCATTTTTGGGTGCTTCTCAGGCCCCTGATGCGTGTGTGTGAGTTTTTTTTGTGTTTTTTTGACCAGAAAAGTGCATTAGCAGCAAGTTGAAAAAAACTGAAAAAAACGACATACTAACCCCTTACGTTTTTTTTTTTTTTTTGTCAAAAATCACCAAATTCAAACAGTGGCATTTTATGCCATTTTTGGGTGCTTCTCGGGCCCCTGATGCGTGTGTGTGAGATTTTTTGTGTTTTTTTGACCAGAAGAGTGCATTAGCAGCAAGTTGAAAAAAACAGAAAAAAACGACATACTAACCCCTTACGTTTTTTGTCAAAAATCACCAAATTCAAACACTGGTATTTTATGCCATTTTTGGGTGCTTCTCAGGCCCTTAGTGTGTGTGTGTGAGGTTTCCCGTGTTTTTTTGACCAGAAAAGTGCATTAGCAGCAAGTTGAAAAAAACTGAAAAAAACGACATACTAACCCCTTACGTTTTTTGTCAAAAATCACCAAATTCAAACACTGGCATTTTATGCCATTTTTGGGTGCTTCTCAGGCCCTTAGTGTGTGTGTGTGAGGTTTCCCGTGTTTTTTTTGACCAGAAAAGTGCATTAGCAGCAAGTTGAAAAAAACTGAAAAAAACGACATACTAACCCCTTATGTTTTTTGTCAAAAATCACCAAATTCAAACACTGGCATTTTATGCCATTTTTGGGTGCTTCTCGGGCCCCTGATGCGTGTGTGTGAGTTTTTTGTGTTTTTATAACCAGAAGAGTGCATTAGTAGCAAGTTGAAAAAAACTGAAAAAAACGACATACTAACCCCTTACGTTTTTTTTTTTGTCAAAAATCACCAAATTCAAACACTGGCATTTTATGCCATTTTTGGGTGCTTCTCGGGCCCCTAGTGCATGTGTGTGAGGTTTCCCATGTTTTTGTTTTTTTTTTTACCAAAAAAGTGCATTAGCAGCAAGTTGAAAAAAAAACTGAAAAAAACGACGTACTAACCCCTTACGTTTTTTTTTTTGTCAAAAATCACCAAATTCAAACACTGGCATTTTATGCCATTTTTGGGTGCTTCTCAGGCCCTTAGTGTGTGTGTGTGAGGTTTCCCGTGTTTTTTTGACCAGAAAAGTGCATTAGCAGCAAGTTGAAAAAAACTGAAAAAAACCACATACTAACCCCTTACGTTCTTTTTTTTTTTGTCAAAAATCACCAAATTCAAACAGTGGCATTGAATGCCATTTTTGGGTGCTTCTCAGGCCCCTGATGCGTGTGTGTGAGTTTTTTTGTGTTTTTTTGACCAGAAAAGTGCATTAGCAGCAAGTTGAAAAAAACTGAAAAAAACGACATACTAACCCCTTACGTTTTTTTGTCAAAAATCACCAAATTCAAACAGTGGCATTGAATGCCATTTTTGGGTGCTTCTCCGGCCCTTAGTGTGTGTGTGTGAGGTTTCCCGTGTTTTTTTGACCAGAAAAGTGCATTAGCAGCAAGTTGAAAAAAACTGAAAAAAACGACATACTAACCCCTTACGTTTTTTTGTCAAAAATCACCAAATTCAAACAGTGGCATTGAATGCCATTTTTGGGTGCTTCTCAGGCCCTTAGTGTGTGTGTGTGAGGTTTCCCGTGTTTTTTTGACCAGAAAAGTGCATTAGCAGCAAGTTGAAAAAAACTGAAAAAAACGACATACTAACCCCTTACGTTTTTTGTCAAAAATCACCAAATTCAAACACTGGCATTTTATGCCATTTTTGGGTGCTTCTCAGGCCCTTAGTGTGTGTGTGTGAGGTTTCCCGTGTTTTTTTTTTACCAGAAAAGTGCATTAGCAGCAAGTTGAAAAAAACTGAAAAAAACGACATACTAACCCCTTACGTTTTTTGTCAAAAATCACCAAATTCAAACACTGGCATTTTATGCCATTTTTGGGTGCTTCTCAGGCCCTTAGTGTGTGTGTGTGAGGTTTCCCGTGTTTTTTTGACCAGAAAAGTGCATTAGCAGCAAGTTGAAAAAAACTGAAAAAAACGACATACTAACCCCTTACGTTTTTTTTTTTTTGTCAAAAATCACCAAATTCAAACAGTGGCATTGAATGCCATTTTTGGGTGCTTCTCAGGCCCCTGATGCGTGTGTGTGAGTTTTTTTGTGTTTTTTTGACCAGAAAAGTGCATTAGCAGCAAGTTGAAAAAAACTGAAAAAAACGACATACTAACCCCTTACGTTTTTTGTCAAAAATCACCAAATTCAAACACTGGCATTTTATGCCATTTTTGGGTGCTTTTCGGGCCCCTGATGCGTGTGTGTGAGATTTTTTGTGTTTTTTTGACCAGAAAAGTGCATTAGTAGCAAGTTGAAAAAAACTGAAAAAAACGACATACTAACCCCTTACGTTTTTTTTTTTTTTTTTTGTCAAAAATCACCAAATTCAAACAGTGGCATTGAATGCCATTTTTGGGTGCTTCTCAGGCCCCTGATGCGTGTGTGTGAGTTTTTTTGTGTTTTTTTGACCAGAAAAGTGCATTAGCAGCAAGTTGAAAAAAACTGAAAAAAACGACATACTAACCCCTTACGTTTTTTTTTTTTTTTTGTCAAAAATCACCAAATTCAAACAGTGGCATTTTATGCCATTTTTGGGTGCTTCTCGGGCCCCTGATGCGTGTGTTTGAGATTTTTTGTGTTTTTTTGACCAGAAGAGTGCATTAGCAGCAAGTTGAAAAAAACAGAAAAAAACGACATACTAACCCCTTACGTTTTTTGTCAAAAATCACCAAATTCAAACACTGGTATTTTATGCCATTTTTGGGTGCTTCTCAGGCCCTTAGTGTGTGTGTGTGAGGTTTCCCGTGTTTTTTTGACCAGAAAAGTGCATTAGCAGCAAGTTGAAAAAAACTGAAAAAAACGACATACTAACCCCTTACGTTTTTTGTCAAAAATCACCAAATTCAAACACTGGCATTTTATGCCATTTTTGGGTGCTTTTCGGGCCCCTGATGCGTGTGTGTGAGATTTTTTGTGTTTTTTTGACCAGAAAAGTGCATTAGTAGCAAGTTGAAAAAAACTGAAAAAAACGACATACTAACCCCTTACGTTTTTTTTTTTTTTTTTTTTTGTCAAAAATCACCAAATTCAAACAGTGGCATTGAATGCCATTTTTGGGTGCTTCTCAGGCCCCTGATGCGTGTGTGTGAGTTTTTTTGTGTTTTTTTGACCAGAAAAGTGCATTAGCAGCAAGTTGAAAAAAACAGAAAAAAACGACATACTAACCCCTTACGTTTTTTGTCAAAAATCACCAAATTCAAACACTGGTATTTTATGCCATTTTTGGGTGCTTCTCAGGCCCTTAGTGTGTGTGTGTGAGGTTTCCCGTGTTTTTTTGACCAGAAAAGTGCATTAGCAGCAAGTTGAAAAAAACTGAAAAAAACGACATACTAACCCCTTACGTTTTTTGTCAAAAATCACCAAATTCAAACACTGGCATTTTATGCCATTTTTGGGTGCTTCTCGGGCCCCTGATGCGTGTGTGTGAGTTTTTTGTGTTTTTATAACCAGAAGAGTACATTAGTAGCAAGTTGAAAAAAACTGAAAAAAACGACATACTAACCCCTTACAGTTTTTTTTTTTTTGTCAAAAATCACCAAATTCAAACACTGGCATTTTATGCCATTTTTGGGTGCTTCTCGGGCCCCTAGTGCATGTGTGTGAGGTTTCCCATGTTTTTGTTTTTTTTTTTTTTACCAAAAAAGTGCATTAGCAGCAAGTTGAAAAAAAACTGAAAAAAACGACATACTAACCCCTTACGTTTTTTGTCAAAAATCACCAAATTCAAACACTGGCATTTAATGCCATTTTTGGGTGCTTCTCAGGCCCCTGATGCGTGTGTGTGAGATTTTTTGTGTTTTTCTGACCAGAAGAGTGCATTAGCAGCAAGTTGAAAAAAACAGAAAAAAACGACATACTAACCCCTTATGTTTTTTGTCAAAAATCACCAAATTCAAACATTGGCATTTTATGCCATTTTTGGGTGCTTCTCGGGCCCCTGATGCGTGTGTGTGAGTTTTTTGTGTTTTTATGACCAGAAGAGTGCATTAGTAGCAAGTTGAAAAAAACTGAAAAAAACGACATACTAACCCCTTACGTTTTTTTTTTTGTCAAAAATCACCAAATTCAAACACTGGCATTTTATGCCATTTTTGGGTGCTTCTCAGGCCCTTAGTGTGTGTGTGTGAGGTTTCCCGTGTTTTTTTGACCAGAAAAGTGCATTAGCAGCAAGTTGAAAAAAACTGAAAAAAACCACATACTAACCCCTTACGTTTTTTTTTTTTTTTGTCAAAAATCACCAAATTCAAACAGTGGCATTGAATGCCATTTTTGGGTGCTTCTCAGGCCCCTGATGCGTGTGTGTGAGTTTTTTCGTGTTTTTTTGACCAGAAAAGTGCATTAGCAGCAAGTTGAAAAAAACTGAAAAAAACGACATACTAACCCCTTACGTTTTTTGTCAAAAATCACCAAATTCAAACACTGGCATTTAATGCCATTTTTGGGTGCTTCTCAGGCCCCTGATGTGTGTGTGTGAGGTTTCCCGTGTTTTTTTGACCAGAAAAGTGCATTAGCAGCAAGTTGAAAAAAACTGAAAAAAACGACATACTAACCCCTTACGTTTTTTTTTTTTTTGTCAAAAATCACCAAATTCAAACAGTGGCATTGAATGCCATTTTTGGGTGCTTCTCATGCCCCTGATGCGTGTGTGTGAGTTTTTTTGTGTTTTTTTGACCAGAAAAGTGCATTAGCAGCAAGTTGAAAAAAACTGAAAAAAACGACATACTAACCCCTTACGTTTTTTGTCAAAAATCACCAAATTCAAACACTGGCATTTTATGCCATTTTTGGGTGCTTCTCAGGCCCTTAGTGTGTGTGTGTGAGGTTTCCCGTGTTTTTTTTGACCAGAAAAGTGCATTAGCAGCAAGTTGAAAAAAACTGAAAAAAACGACATACTAACCCCTTACGTTTTTTGTCAAAAATCACCAAATTCAAACACTGGCATTTAATGCCATTTTTGGGTGCTTCTCAGGCCCCTGATGTGTGTGTGTGAGGTTTCCCGTGTTTTTTTGACCAGAAAAGTGCATTAGCAGCAAGTTGAAAAAAAACTGAAAAAACGACATACTAACCCCTTACGTTTTTTGTCAAAAATCACCAAATTCAAACACTGGCATTTAATGCCATTTTTGGGTGCTTCTCAGGCCCCTGATGTGTGTGTGTGAGGTTTCCCGTGTTTTTTTGACCAGAAAAGTGCATTAGCAGCAAGTTGAAAAAAAACTGAAAAAACGACATACTAACCCCTTACGTTTTTTGTCAAAAATCACCAAATTCAAACACTGGCATTTTATGCCATTTTTGGGTGCTTCTCGGGCCCCTGATGCGTGTGTGTGAGATTTTTTGTGTTTTTTTAACCAGAAGAGTGCATTAGCAGCAAGTTGAAAAAAACTGAAAAAAACGACATACTAACCCCTTACGTTTTTTGTCAAAAATCACCAAATTCAAAGACTGGCATTTTATGCCATTTTTGGGTGCTTCTCAGGCCCTTAGTGTGTGTGTGTGAGGTTTCCCGTGTTTTTTTTACCAGAAAAGTGCATTAGCAGCAAGTTGAAAAAAACTGAAAAAAACGACATACTAACCCCTTACGTTTTTTTGTCAAAAATCACCAAATTCAAACACTGGCATTTTATGCCATTTTTGGGTGCTTCTCGGGCCCCTGATGCGTGTGTGTGAGATTTTTTGTGTTTTTTTGACCAGAAAAGTGCATTAGCAGCAAGTTGAAAAAAACTGAAAAAAACGACATACTAACCCCTTACGTATTTTGTCAAAAATCACCAAATTCAAACACTGGCATTTTATGCCATTTTTGGGTGCTTCTCAGGCCCTTAGTGTGTGTGTGTGAGGTTTCCCGTGTTTTTTTGACCAGAAAAGTGCATTAGCAGCAAGTTGAAAAAAACAGAAAAAAACGACATACTAACCCCCTTACGTTTTTTGTCAAAAATCACCAAATTCAAACACTGGCATTTAATGCCATTTTTGGGTGCTTCTCAGGCCCCTGATGTGTGTGTGTGAGGTTTCCCGTGTTTTTTTGACCAGAAAAGTGCATTAGCAGCAAGTTGAAAAAAAACTGAAAAAACGACATACTAACCCCTTACGTTTTTTGTCAAAAATCACCAAATTCAAACACTGGCATTTAATGCCATTTTTGGGTGCTTCTCGGGCCCCTGATGCGTGTGTGTGAGATTTTCTGTGTTTTTTTGACCAGAAGAGTGCATTAGCAGCAAGTTGAAAAAAACTGAAAAAAACGACATACTAACCCCTTACGTTTTTTGTCAAAAATCACCAAATTCAAACACTGGCATTTTATGCCATTTTTGGGTGCTTCTCGGGCCCCTGATGCGTGTGTGTGAGATTTTTTGTGTTTTTTTGACCAGAAAAGTGCATTAGTCGCAAGTTGAAAAAAACTGAAAAAAACGACATACTAACCCCTTACGTTTTTTGTCAAAAATCACCAAATTCAAACACTGGCATTTTATGCCATTTTTGGGTGCTTCTCAGGCCCTTAGTGTGTGTGTGTGAGGTTTCCCATGTTTTTTGACCAGAAAAGTGCATTAGCAGCAAGTTGAAAAAAACTGACAAAAACGACATACTAACCCCTTACGTTTTTTTTTTTTTTTGTCAAAAATCACCAAATTCAAACACTGGCATTTTTTGCCGTTTTTGGGTGCTTCTCAGGCCCCTGATGCGTGTGTGTGTTTTTTTTTGTGTTTTTTTGACCAGAAAACTGCATTAGCAGCAAGTTGAAAAAAAACTGAAAAAAACGACATACTAACCCCTTAGGTTTTTTTTTTTGTCAAAAATCACCAAATTCAAACAGTGGCATTGAATGCCATTTTTGGGTGCTTCTCAGGCCCCTGATGTGAGTTTTTTTGTGTTTTTTTGACCAGAAAAGTGCCTTAGCAGCAAGTTGAAAAAAAATGAAAAAAACGACATACTAACCCCTTACGTTTTTTGTCAAAAATCACCAAATTCAAACACTGGCATTTTATGCCATTTTTGGGTGCTTCTCAGGCCCTTAGTGTGTGTGTGAGAGGTTTCCCGTGTTTTTTTGACCAGAAAAGTGCATTAGCAGCAAGTTGAAAAAAACAGAAAAAAACGACATACTAACCCCTTACGTTTTTTGTCAAAAATCACCAAATTCAAACACTGGCATTTAATGCCATTTTTGGGTGCTTCTCAGGCCCCTGATGTGTGTGTGTGAGGTTTCCCGTGTTTTTTTGACCAGAAAAGTGCATTAGCAGCAAGTTGAAAAAAAACTGAAAAAACGACATACTAACCCCTTACGTTTTTTGTCAAAAATCACCAAATTCAAACACTGGCATTTAATGCCATTTTTGGGTGCTTCTCGGGCCCCTGATGCGTGTGTGTGAGATTTTCTGTGTTTTTTTGACCAGAAAAGTGCATTAGCAGCAAGTTGAAAAAAACTGAAAAAAACGACATACTAACCCCTTACGTTTTTTTTTTTTTTTTGTCAAAAATCACCAAATTCAAACAGTGGCATTGAATGCCATTTTTGGGTGCTTCTCGGGCCCCTAGTGCATGTGTGTGAGGTTTCCCATGTTTTTGTTTTTTTTTTTTTTACCAAAAAAGTGCATTAGCAGCAAGTTGAAAAAAAACTGAAAAAAACGACATACTAACCCCTTACGTTTTTTGTCAAAAATCACCAAATTCAAACACTGGCATTTAATGCCATTTTTGGGTGCTTCTCAGGCCCCTGATGCGTGTGTGTGAGATTTTTTGTGTTTTTCTGACCAGAAGAGTGCATTAGCAGCAAGTTGAAAAAAACAGAAAAAAACGACATACTAACCCCTTATGTTTTTTGTCAAAAATCACCAAATTCAAACATTGGCATTTTATGCCATTTTTGGGTGCTTCTCGGGCCCCTGATGCGTGTGTGTGAGTTTTTTGTGTTTTTATGACCAGAAGAGTGCATTAGTAGCAAGTTGAAAAAAACTGAAAAAAACGACATACTAACCCCTTACGTTTTTTTTTTTGTCAAAAATCACCAAATTCAAACACTGGCATTTTATGCCATTTTTGGGTGCTTCTCAGGCCCTTAGTGTGTGTGTGTGAGGTTTCCCGTGTTTTTTTGACCAGAAAAGTGCATTAGCAGCAAGTTGAAAAAAACAGAAAAAAACGACATACTAACCCCCTTACGTTTTTTGTCAAAAATCACCAAATTCAAACACTGGCATTTAATGCCATTTTTGGGTGCTTCTCAGGCCCCTGATGTGTGTGTGTGAGGTTTCCCGTGTTTTTTTGACCAGAAAAGTGCATTAGCAGCAAGTTGAAAAAAAACTGAAAAAACGACATACTAACCCCTTACGTTTTTTGTCAAAAATCACCAAATTCAAACACTGGCATTTAATGCCATTTTTGGGTGCTTCTCGGGCCCCTGATGCGTGTGTGTGAGATTTTCTGTGTTTTTTTGACCAGAAGAGTGCATTAGCAGCAAGTTGAAAAAAACTGAAAAAAACGACATACTAACCCCTTACGTTTTTTGTCAAAAATCACCAAATTCAAACACTGGCATTTTATGCCATTTTTGGGTGCTTCTCGGGCCCCTGATGCGTGTGTGTGAGATTTTTTGTGTTTTTTTGACCAGAAAAGTGCATTAGTCGCAAGTTGAAAAAAACTGAAAAAAACGACATACTAACCCCTTACGTTTTTTTTTTTTTGGTCAAAAATCACCATATTCAAACAGTGGCATTGAATGCCATTTTTGGGTGCTTCTCAGGCCCCTGATGCGTGTGTGTGAGTTTTTTTGTGTTTTTTTGACCAGAAAAGTGCATTAGCAGCAAGTTGAAAAAAACTGAAAAAAACGACATACTAACCCCTTACGTTTTTTGTCAAAAATCACCAAATTCAAACACTGGCATTTTATGCCATTTTTGGGTGCTTCTCAGGCCCTTAGTGTGTGTGTGTGAGGTTTCCCATGTTTTTTGACCAGAAAAGTGCATTAGCAGCAAGTTGAAAAAAACTGACAAAAACGACATACTAACCCCTTACGTTTTTTTTTTTTTTTGTCAAAAATCACCAAATTCAAACAGTGGCATTGAATGCCATTTTTGGGTGCTTCTCAGGCCCCTGATGCGTGTGTGTGAGTTTTTTTTGTGTTTTTTTGACCAGAAAAGTGCATTAGTAGCAAGTTGAAAAAAACTGAAAAAAACGACATACTAACCCCTTACGTTTTTTGTCAAAAATCACCAAATTCAAACACTGGCATTTTTTGCCGTTTTTGGGTGCTTCTCAGGCCCCTGATGCGTGTGTGTGTTTTTTTTTGTGTTTTTTTGACCAGAAAACTGCATTAGCAGCAAGTTGAAAAAAAACTGAAAAAAACGACATACTAACCCCTTAGGTTTTTTTTTTTGTCAAAAATCACCAAATTCAAACAGTGGCATTGAATGCCATTTTTGGGTGCTTCTCAGGCCCCTGATGTGAGTTTTTTTGTGTTTTTTTGACCAGAAAAGTGCCTTAGCAGCAAGTTGAAAAAAAATGAAAAAAACGACATACTAACCCCTTACGTTTTTTGTCAAAAATCACCAAATTCAAACACTGGCATTTTATGCCATTTTTGGGTGCTTCTCAGGCCCTTAGTGTGTGTGTGAGAGGTTTCCCGTGTTTTTTTGACCAGAAAAGTGCATTAGCAGCAAGTTGAAAAAAACAGAAAAAAACGACATACTAACCCCTTACGTTTTTTGTCAAAAATCACCAAATTCAAACACTGGCATTTAATGCCATTTTTGGGTGCTTCTCAGGCCCCTGATGTGTGTGTGTGAGGTTTCCCGTGTTTTTTTGACCAGAAAAGTGCATTAGCAGCAAGTTGAAAAAAAACTGAAAAAACGACATACTAACCCCTTACGTTTTTTGTCAAAAATCACCAAATTCAAACACTGGCATTTAATGCCATTTTTGGGTGCTTCTCGGGCCCCTGATGCGTGTGTGTGAGATTTTCTGTGTTTTTTTGACCAGAAAAGTGCATTAGCAGCAAGTTGAAAAAAACTGAAAAAAACGACATACTAACCCCTTACGTTTTTTTTTTTTTTTTGTCAAAAATCACCAAATTCAAACAGTGGCATTGAATGCCATTTTTGGGTGCTTCTCGGGCCCCTAGTGCATGTGTGTGAGGTTTCCCATGTTTTTGTTTTTTTTTTTTACCAAAAAAGTGCATTAGCAGCAAGTTGAAAAAAAACTGAAAAAAACGACATACTAACCCCTTACGTTTTTTGTCAAAAATCACCAAATTCAAACACTGGCATTTAATGCCATTTTTGGGTGCTTCTCAGGCCCCTGATGCGTGTGTGTGAGATTTTTTGTGTTTTTCTGACCAGAAGAGTGCATTAGCAGCAAGTTGAAAAAAACAGAAAAAAACGACATACTAACCCCTTATGTTTTTTGTCAAAAATCACCAAATTCAAACATTGGCATTTTATGCCATTTTTGGGTGCTTCTCGGGCCCCTGATGCGTGTGTGTGAGTTTTTTGTGTTTTTATGACCAGAAGAGTGCATTAGTAGCAAGTTGAAAAAAACTGAAAAAAACGACATACTAACCCCTTACGTTTTTTTTTTTGTCAAAAATCACCAAATTCAAACACTGGCATTTTATGCCATTTTTGGGTGCTTCTCAGGCCCTTAGTGTGTGTGTGTGAGGTTTCCCGTGTTTTTTTGACCAGAAAAGTGCATTAGCAGCAAGTTGAAAAAAACTGAAAAAAACCACATACTAACCCCTTACGTTTTTTTTTTTTTTTGTCAAAAATCACCAAATTCAAACAGTGGCATTGAATGCCATTTTTGGGTGCTTCTCAGGCCCCTGATGCGTGTGTGTGAGTTTTTTCGTGTTTTTTTGACCAGAAAAGTGCATTAGCAGCAAGTTGAAAAAAACTGAAAAAAACGACATACTAACCCCTTACGTTTTTTGTCAAAAATCACCAAATTCAAACACTGGCATTTAATGCCATTTTTGGGTGCTTCTCAGGCCCCTGATGTGTGTGTGTGAGGTTTCCCGTGTTTTTTTGACCAGAAAAGTGCATTAGCAGCAAGTTGAAAAAAACTGAAAAAAACGACATACTAACCCCTTACGTTTTTTTTTTTTTTTGTCAAAAATCACCAAATTCAAACAGTGGCATTGAATGCCATTTTTGGGTGCTTCTCATGCCCCTGATGCGTGTGTGTGAGTTTTTTTGTGTTTTTTTGACCAGAAAAGTGCATTAGCAGCAAGTTGAAAAAAACTGAAAAAAACGACATACTAACCCCTTACGTTTTTTGTCAAAAATCACCAAATTCAAACACTGGCATTTTATGCCATTTTTGGGTGCTTCTCAGGCCCTTAGTGTGTGTGTGTGTGAGGTTTCCCGTGTTTTTTTTGACCAGAAAAGTGCATTAGCAGCAAGTTGAAAAAAACTGAAAAAAACGACATACTAACCCCTTACGTTTTTTGTCAAAAATCACCAAATTCAAACACTGGCATTTTATGCCATTTTTGGGTGCTTCTCAGGCCCTTAGTGTGTGTGTGTGAGTTTTTTTGTGTTTTTTTGACCAGAAAAGTGCATTAGCAGCAAGTTGAAAAAAACTGAAAAAAACGACATACTAACCCCTTACGTTTTTTGTCAAAAATCACCAAATTCAAACACTGGCATTTTATGCCATTTTTGGGTGCTTCTCAGGCCCTTAGTGTGTGTGTGTGAGGTTTCTCGTGTTTTTTTGACTAGAAAAGTGCATTAGCTGCAAGTTGAAAAAAACTGAAAAAAAACGACATACTAACCCCTTACGTTTTTTGTCAAAAATCACCAAATTCAAACACTGGCATTTAATGCCATTTTTGGGTGCTTCTCAGGCCCTTAGTGTGTGTGTGTGAGGTTTCCCGTGTTTTTTTTTACCAGAAAAGTGCATTAGCAGCAAGTTGAAAAAAACTGAAAAAAACGACATACTAACCCCTTACGTTTTTTTTTTTTTTTTGTCAAAAATCACCAAATTCAAACACTGGCATTTTATGCCATTTTTGGGTGCTTCTCGGGCCCCTGATGCGTGTGTGTGAGTTTTTTGTGTTTTTATAACCAGAAGAGTACATTAGTAGCAAGTTGAAAAAAACTGAAAAAAACGACATACTAACCCCTTACGTTTTTTTTTTTTTTGTCAAAAATCACCAAATTCAAACACTGGCATTTTATGCCATTTTTGGGTGCTTCTCGGGCCCCTAGTGCATGTGTGTGAGGTTTCCCATGTTTTTGTTTTTTTTTTTTACCAAAAAAGTGCATTAGCAGCAAGTTGAAAAAAAACTGAAAAAAACGACATACTAACCCCTTACGTTTTTTGTCAAAAATCACCAAATTCAAACACTGGCATTTAATGCCATTTTTGGGTGCTTCTCAGGCCCTTAGTGTGTGTGTGTGTGTGAGGTTTCCCGTGTTTTTTTTGACCAGAAAAGTGCATTAGCAGCAAGTTGAAAAAAACTGAAAAAAACGACATACTAACCCCTTACGTTTTTTGTCAAAAATCACCAAATTCAAACACTGGCATTTTATGCCATTTTTGGGTGCTTTTCGGGCCCCTGATGCATGTGTGTGAGATTTTTTGTGTTTTTTTGACCAGAAAAGTGTATTAGTAGCAAGTTGAAAAAAACTGAAAAAAACGACATACTAACCCCTTATGTTTTTTTTTTTTTTTTTTTGTCAAAAATCACCAAATTCAAACAGTGGCATTGAATGCCATTTTTGGGTACTTCTCAGGCCCCTGATGCGTGTGTGTGAGTTTTTTTGTGTTTTTTTGACCAGAAAAGTGCATTAGCAGCAAGTTGAAAAAAACAGAAAAAAACGACATACTAACCCCTTACGTTTTTTGTCAAAAATCACCAAATTCAAACACTGGCATTTAATGCCATTTTTGGGTGCTTCTCGGGCCCCTGATGCATGTGTGTGAGATTTTTTGTGTTTTTTTTTACCAGAAGAGTGCATTAGCAGCAAGTTGAAAAAAACTGAAAAAAACGACATACTAACCCCTTACGTTTTTTTTTTGTCAAAAATCACCAATTTCAAACACTGGCATTTTATGCCATTTTTGGGTGTTTCTCAGGCCCCTAGTGCATGTGTGTGAGGTTTCCCATGTTTTTTTGACCAGAAAAGTGCATTAGCAGCAAGTTGAAAAAAACTGAAAAAAACGACATACTAACCCCTTACGTTTTTTTTTTTTTGTCAAAAATCACCAAATTCAAACAGTGGCATTGAATGCCATTTTTGGGTGCTTCTCAGGCCCCTGATGCGTGTGTGTGAGTTTTTTTGTGTTTTTTTGACCAGAAAAGTGCATTAGCAGCAAGTTGAAAAAAACTGAAAAAAACGACATACTAACCCCTTACGTTTTTTGTCAAAAATCACCAAATTCAAACACTGGCATTTTATGCCATTTTTGGGTGCTTTTCGGGCCCCTGATGCGTGTGTGTGAGATTTTTTGTGTTTTTTTGACCAGAAAAGTGCATTAGTAGCAAGTTGAAAAAAACTGAAAAAAACGACATACTAACCCCTTACGTTTTTTTTTTTTTTTGTCAAAAATCACCAAATTCAAACAGTGGCATTGAATGCCATTTTTGGGTGCTTCTCAGGCCCCTGATGCGTGTGTGTGAGTTTTTTTGTGTTTTTTTGACCAGAAAAGTGCATTAGCAGCAAGTTGAAAAAAACTGAAAAAAACGACATACTAACCCCTTACGTTTTTTTTTTTTTTTTGTCAAAAATCACCAAATTCAAACAGTGGCATTTTATGCCATTTTTGGGTGCTTCTCGGGCCCCTGATGCGTGTGTTTGAGATTTTTTGTGTTTTTTTGACCAGAAGAGTGCATTAGCAGCAAGTTGAAAAAAACAGAAAAAAACGACATACTAACCCCTTACGTTTTTTGTCAAAAATCACCAAATTCAAACACTGGTATTTTATGCCATTTTTGGGTGCTTCTCAGGCCCTTAGTGTGTGTGTGTGAGGTTTCCCGTGTTTTTTTGACCAGAAAAGTGCATTAGCAGCAAGTTGAAAAAAACTGAAAAAAACGACATACTAACCCCTTACGTTTTTTGTCAAAAATCACCAAATTCAAACACTGGCATTTTATGCCATTTTTGGGTGCTTTTCGGGCCCCTGATGCGTGTGTGTGAGATTTTTTGTGTTTTTTTGACCAGAAAAGTGCATTAGTAGCAAGTTGAAAAAAACTGAAAAAAACGACATACTAACCCCTTACGTTTTTTTTTTTTTTTGTCAAAAATCACCAAATTCAAACAGTGGCATTGAATGCCATTTTTGGGTGCTTCTCAGGCCCCTGATGCGTGTGTGTGAGTTTTTTTGTGTTTTTTTGACCAGAAAAGTGCATTAGCAGCAAGTTGAAAAAAACAGAAAAAAACGACATACTAACCCCTTACGTTTTTTGTCAAAAATCACCAAATTCAAACACTGGCATTTTATGCCATTTTTGGGTGCTTCTCGGGCCCCTGATGCGTGTGTGTGAGTTTTTTGTGTTTTTATAACCAGAAGAGTACATTAGTAGCAAGTTGAAAAAAACTGAAAAAAACGACATACTAACCCCTTACAGTTTTTTTTTTTTGTCAAAAATCACCAAATTCAAACACTGGCATTTTATGCCATTTTTGGGTGCTTCTCGGGCCCCTAGTGCATGTGTGTGAGGTTTCCCATGTTTTTGTTTTTTTTTTTACCAAAAAAGTGCATTAGCAGCAAGTTGAAAAAAAACTGAAAAAAACGACATACTAACCCCTTACGTTTTTTGTCAAAAATCACCAAATTCAAACACTGGCATTTAATGCCATTTTTGGGTGCTTCTCAGGCCCCTGATGCGTGTGTGTGAGATTTTTTGTGTTTTTCTGACCAGAAGAGTGCATTAGCAGCAAGTTGAAAAAAACAGAAAAAAACGACATACTAACCCCTTATGTTTTTTGTCAAAAATCACCAAATTCAAACATTGGCATTTTATGCCATTTTTGGGTGCTTCTCGGGCCCCTGATGCGTGTGTGTGAGTTTTTTGTGTTTTTATGACCAGAAGAGTGCATTAGTAGCAAGTTGAAAAAAACTGAAAAAAACGACATACTAACCCCTTACGTTTTTTTTTTTGTCAAAAATCACCAAATTCAAACACTGGCATTTTATGCCATTTTTGGGTGCTTCTCAGGCCCTTAGTGTGTGTGTGTGAGGTTTCCCGTGTTTTTTTGACCAGAAAAGTGCATTAGCAGCAAGTTGAAAAAAACTGAAAAAAACCACATACTAACCCCTTACGTTTTTTTTTTTTTTGTCAAAAATCACCAAATTCAAACAGTGGCATTGAATGCCATTTTTGGGTGCTTCTCAGGCCCCTGATGCGTGTGTGTGAGTTTTTTCGTGTTTTTTTGACCAGAAAAGTGCATTAGCAGCAAGTTGAAAAAAACTGAAAAAAACGACATACTAACCCCTTACGTTTTTTGTCAAAAATCACCAAATTCAAACACTGGCATTTAATGCCATTTTTGGGTGCTTCTCAGGCCCCTGATGTGTGTGTGTGAGGTTTCCCGTGTTTTTTTGACCAGAAAAGTGCATTAGCAGCAAGTTGAAAAAAACTGAAAAAAACGACATACTAACCCCTTACGTTTTTTTTTTTTTTTGTCAAAAATCACCAAATTCAAACAGTGGCATTGAATGCCATTTTTGGGTGCTTCTCATGCCCCTGATGCGTGTGTGTGAGGTTTTTTTGTGTTTTTTTGACCAGAAAAGTGCATTAGCAGCAAGTTGAAAAAAACTGAAAAAAACGACATACTAACCCCTTACGTTTTTTGTCAAAAATCACCAAATTCAAACACTGGCATTTAATGCCATTTTTGGGTGCTTCTCAGGCCCCTGATGCGTGTGTGTGAGATTTTTTGTGTTTTTCTGACCAGAAGAGTGCATTAGCAGCAAGTTGAAAAAAACAGAAAAAAACGACATACTAACCCCTTATGTTTTTTGTCAAAAATCACCAAATTCAAACACTGGCATTTTATGCCATTTTTGGGTGCTTCTCGGGCCCCTGATGCGTGTGTGTGAGTTTTTTGTGTTTTTATGACCAGAAGAGTGCATTAGCAGCAAGTTGAAAAAAACTGAAAAAAACGACATACTAACCCCTTACGTTTTTTGTCAAAAATCACCAAATTCAAACACTGGCATTTTATGCCATTTTTGGGTGCTTCTCAGGCCCTTAGTGTGTGTGTGTGAGGTTTCCCGTGTTTTTTTTTTACCAGAAAAGTGCATTAGCAGCAAGTTGAAAAAAACTGAAAAAAACGACATACTAACCCCTTACGTTTTTTGTCAAAAATCACCAAATTCAAACACTGGCATTTTATGCCATTTTTGGGTGCTTCTCAGGCCCCTGATGTGTGTGTGTGAGGTTTCCCGTGTTTTTTTGACCAGAAAAGTGCATTAGCAGCAAGTTGAAAAAAAACTGAAAAAACGACATACTAACCCCTTACGTTTTTTTGTCAAAAATCACCAAATTCAAACACTGGCATTTAATGCCATTTTTGGGTGCTTCTCAGGCCCCTGATGTGTGTGTGTGAGGTTTCCCGTGTTTTTTTGACCAGAAAAGTGCATTAGCAGCAAGTTGAAAAAAAACTGAAAAAACGACATACTAACCCCTTACGTTTTTTGTCAAAAATCACCAAATTCAAACACTGGCATTTTATGCCATTTTTGGGTGCTTCTCGGGCCCCTGATGCGTGTGTGTGAGATTTTTTGTGTTTTTTTAACCAGAAGAGTGCATTAGCAGCAAGTTGAAAAAAACTGAAAAAAACGACATACTAACCCCTTACGTTTTTTGTCAAAAATCACCAAATTCAAAGACTGGCATTTTATGCCATTTTTGGGTGCTTCTCAGGCCCTTAGTGTGTGTGTGTGAGGTTTCCCGTGTTTTTTTGACCAGAAAAGTGCATTAGCAGCAAGTTGAAAAAAACAGAAAAAAACAACATACTAACCCCCTTACGTTTTTTGTCAAAAATCACCAAATTCAAACACTGGCATTTAATGCCATTTTTGGGTGCTTCTCAGGCCCCTGATGTGTGTGTGTGAGGTTTCCCGTGTTTTTTTGACCAGAAAAGTGCATTAGCAGCAAGTTGAAAAAAAACTGAAAAAACGACATACTAACCCCTTACGTTTTTTGTCAAAAATCACCAAATTCAAACACTGGCATTTAATGCCATTTTTGGGTGCTTCTCGGGCCCCTGATGCGTGTGTGTGAGATTTTCTGTGTTTTTTTGACCAGAAGAGTGCATTAGCAGCAAGTTGAAAAAAACTGAAAAAAACGACATACTAACCCCTTACGTTTTTTTTTTTTTGGTCAAAAATCACCAAATTCAAACACTGGCATTTAATGCCATTTTTGGGTGCTTCTCAGGCCCCTGATGTGTGTGTGTGAGGTTTCCCGTGTTTTTTTGACCAGAAAAGTGCATTAGCAGCAAGTTGAAAAAAACTGAAAAAAACGACATACTAACCCCTTACGTTTTTTGTCAAAAATCACCAAATTCAAACACTGGCATTTTATGCCATTTTTGGGTGCTTCTCGGGCCCCTGATGCGTGTGTGTGAGATTTTTTGTGTTTTTTTGACCAGAAAAGTGCATTAGCAGCAAGTTGAAAAAAACTGAAAAAAACGACATACTAACCCCTTACGTTTTTTTTTTTTTTTGTCAAAAATCACCAAATTCAAACAGTGGCATTGAATGCCATTTTTGGGTGCTTCTCAGGCCCCTGATGCGTGTGTGTGAGTTTTTTTGTGGTTTTTTGACCAGAAAAGTGCATTAGCAGCAAGTTGAAAAAAACAGAAAAAAACGACATACTAACCCCTTACGTTTTTTGTCAAAAATCACCAAATTCAAACACTGGCATTTTATGCCATTTTTGGGTGCTTCTCAGGCCCTTAGTGTGTGTGTGTGAGGTTTCCCGTGTTTTTTTGACCAGAAAAGTGCATTAGCAGCAAGTTGAAAAAAACTGAAAAAAACGACATACTAACCCCTTACGTTTTTTGTCAAAAATCACCAAATTCAAACACTGGCATTTAATGCCATTTTTGGGTGCTTCTCAGGCCCCTGATGCGTGTGTGTGAGATTTTTTGTGTTTTTTTGACCAGAAGAGTGCATTAGCAGCAAGTTGAAAAAAACAAAAAAAAACGACATACTAACCCCTTACGTTTTTTGTCAAAAATCACCAAATTCAAACACTGGCATTTTATGCCATTTTTGGGTGCTTCTCATGCCCTTAGTGTGTGTGTGTGAGGTTTCCCGTGTTTTTTTGACCAGAAAAGTGCATTAGCAGCAAGTTGAAAAAAACTGAAAAAAACCACATACTAACCCCTTACGTTTTTTTTTTTTTTTTGTCAAAAATCACCAAATTCAAACAGTGGCATTGAATGCCATTTTTTGGTGCTTCTCGGGCCCCTGATGCGTGTGTGTGAGATTTTTTGTGTTTTTTTGACCAGAAAAGTGCATTAGTAGCAAGTTGAAAAAAACTGAAAAAAACGACATACTAACCCCTTACGTTTTTTTTTTTTTTTTTGTCAAAAATCACCAAATTCAAACAGTGGCATTGAATGCCATTTTTGGGTGCTTCTCAGGCCCCTGATGCGTGTGTGTGAGTTTTTTTGTGTTTTTTTGACCAGAAAAGTGCATTCGCAGCAAGTTGAAAAAAACTGAAAAAAACGACATACTAACCTCTTACGTTTTTTGTCAAAAATCACCAAATTCAAACACTGGCATTTTATGCCATTTTTGGGTGCTTCTCAGGCCCTTAGTGTGTGTGTGTGTGAGGTTTCCCGTGTTTTTTTTGACCAGAAAAGTGCATTAGCAGCAAGTTGAAAAAAACTGAAAAAAACGACATACTAACCCCTTACGTTTTTTGTCAAAAATCACCAAATTCAAACACTGGCATTTAATGCCATTTTTGGGTGCTTCCCAGGCCCCTGATGTGTGTGTGTGAGGTTTCCCGTGTTTTTTTGACCAGAAAAGTGCATTAGCAGCAAGTTGAAAAAAAACTGAAAAAACGACATACTAACCCCTTACGTTTTTTTGTCAAAAATCACCAAATTCAAACACTGGCATTTTATGCCATTTTTGGGTGCTTCTCGGGCCCCTGATGCGTGTGTGTGAGATTTTTTGTGTTTTTTTGACCAGAAAAGTGCATTAGTCGCAAGTTGAAAAAAACTGAAAAAAACGACATACTAACCCCTTAGGTTTTTGTTTTTTTTTTTGTCAAAAATCACCAAATTCAAACAGTGGCATTGAATGCCATTTTTGGGTGCTTCTCAGGCCCCTGATGCGTGTGTGTGATTTTTTTTGTGTTTTTTTGACCAGAAAAGTGCATTAGTAGCAAGTTGAAAAAAACTGAAAAAAACGACATACTAACCCCATACGTTTTTTGTCAAAAATCACCAAATTCAAACACTGGCATTTTATGCCATTTTTGGGTGCTTCTCAGGCCCTTAGTGTGTGTGTGTGAGGTTTCCCGTGATTTTTGACCAGAAAAGTGCATTAGCAGCAAGTTGAAAAAAACTGAAAAAAACGACATACTAACCCCTTACGTTTTTTGTCAAAAATCACCAATTTCAAACACTGGCATTTTATGCCATTTTGGGTGCTTCTCAGGCCCCTGATGCGTGTGTGTGAGTTTTTTTGTGTTTTTTTGACCAGAAAAGTGCATTAGCAGCAAGTTGAAAAAAACTGAAAAAAACGACATACTAACCCCTTACGTTTTTTTTTGTCAAAAATCACCAATTTCAAACACTGGCATTTTATGCCATTTTTGGGTGCTTCTCGGGCCCCTAGTGCATGTGTGTGAGGTTTCCCATGTTTTTTGACCAGAAAAGTGCATTAGTAGCAAGTTGAAAAAAACTGAAAAAGACGACATACTAACCCCTTAGGTTTTTGTTTTTTTTTTTGTCAAAAATCACCAAATTCAAACAGTGGCATTGAATGCCATTTTTGGGTGCTTCTCAGGCCCCTGATGCGTGTGTGGGATTTTTTTTGTGTTTTTTTTTACCAGAAAAGTGCATTAGCAGCAAGTTGAAAAAAACTGAAAAAAACGACATACTAACCCCTTACGTTTTTTGTCAAAAATCACCAAATTCAAACACTGGCATTTTATGCCATTTTTGGGTGCTTCTCGGGCCCTTAGTGTGTGTGTGTGAGGTTTCCCGTGTTTTTTGACCAGAAAAGTGCATTAGTAGCAAGTTGAAAAAAACTGAAAAAAACGACATACTAACCCCTTACGTTTTTTGTCAAAAATCACCAAATTCAAACACTGGCATTTAATGCCATTTTTGGGTGCTTCTCAGGCCCCTGATGTGTGTGTGTGAGGTTTCCCGTGTTTTTTTGACCAGAAAAGTGCATTAGCAGCAAGTTGAAAAAAAACTGAAAAAACGACATACTAACCCCTTACGTTTTTTGTCACAAATCACCAAATTCAAACACTGGCATTTAATGCCATTTTTGGGTGCTTCTCGGGCCCCTGATGCGTGTGTGTGAGATTTTTTGTGTTTTTTTGACCAGAAAAGTGCATTAGCAGCAAGTTGAAAAAAACTGAAAAAAACGACATACTAACCCCTTACGTTTTTTTTTTTTTTTTTGTCAAAAATCACCAAATTCAAACAGTGGCATTGAATGCCATTTTTGGGTGCTTCTCAGGCCCTTAGTGTGTGTGTGTGAGGTTTCCCGTGTTTTTTTGACCAGAAAAGTGCATTAGCAGCAAGTTGAAAAAAACTGAAAAAAACGACATACTAACCCCTTACGTTTTTTGTCAAAAATCACCAAATTCAAACACTGGCATTTTATGCCATTTTGGGTGCTTCTCAGGCCCCTGATGCGTGTGTGTGAGATTTTTTGTGTTTTTTTGACCAGAAGAGTGCATTTGCAGCAAGTTGAAAAAAACTGAAAAAAACGACATACTAACCCCTTACGTTTTTTTTTTTTTTGTCAAAAATCACCAATTTCAAACACTGGCATTTTATGCCATTTTTGGGTGCTTCTCGGGCCCCTAGTGCATGTGTGTGAGGTTTCCCATGTTTTTTGACCAGAAAAGTGCATTAGTAGCAAGTTGAAAAAAACTGAAAAAAACGACATACTAACCCCTTACGTTTTTTTTTTTTGTCAAAAATCACCAATTTCAAACACTGGCATTTTATGCCATTTTTTGGTGCTTCTCGGGCCCCTGATGCGTGTGTGTGAGATTTTTTGTGTTTTTTTGACCAGAAAAGTGCATTAGTAGCAAGTTGAAAAAAACAGAAAAAAACGACATACTAACCCCTTAGGTTTTTTTTTTTTGTTTTTTTTTGGTACACTCAAAGTGCTTATCTTCAATGAAAGTGCGCAGTTGCAGACTTACATAGTGGGGGGAGGGGGGGGGGGGATCCCACGCAGTCAGAATCCGTACAGCTGCACGCCTTCCCTTATACGCACATGGGAGAACAGGGCCTTAAATCATGTCCCACACTGAGATGTTATTTTGGCTCTGACACAATAAACCCTCTAAACTGGTTACTCCTTCCAAGTGGACAGCATCAGTGGTGTCGGAAGGGGATTATCTTCTGGGACCACCAGTGAGTGCCCGAAAACTCAAACTATGTTGCCAGTCACAGCAAACAATAACGGTATGGTGAGTTCAAGAACTGCTCATGAGACATTTTCTCAAAATCTGACCGGACTACCGACTATTTTTTGAGCGTGGAATATTGAGTGTAGTCCTGTCATGAATCTGATGATGAGTTTTGAAGGTAGAAGTATTTGAAAATGTACTGTCACTCAATGATCCATTGTGGCCAAGTATGCAAGTTCGGTAGTACCGACTTTACAGTAGAATCACTGAACCTCATATATTTATGGGTACGTTAATAAGGACAATATACTGTGCCCTCTGATTGGTGCACCCCGCCTCTCGAAGTCAGCTGGGATTGGCTCCAGCACCCCTACAACCCTAGCAAGGATAAGCGGCTACTGTATTTCTAATAAATGACCACTGAGGAATGATGGAATTTGTCTTCAGGTGGATTTTGATGTGTTTTGGATTCTGTGTGTTTTCATTTCGCCTTTTTAAGAATGAAATACGTGTCAATCATGAAACATTAACCTTTTCCTAAAATGCTAATGCCTTGAAAAAAAATCCTGGTCGAGAGTATTCTGAAAGTTCATTTGTCAACGATTTCCAACGAATGATGTCTGTGTCCTTTTGGTGAGTCATTTGCTGAGTCATTTGGATGAAGTAATATCAAAGTTTGAACGGTAGCACCCAGGAAGTTCTCGGTGTGCGACACTTGTGTAATGAGTGTCAGCGGCGAGATTAATGTAATGTCTCCCGTTAGGCCGACATCAAGGGTACGGGCCGTGTGTTTGGGAGCTTTGGAGCACCCGCAGGATCGAGGTGATTGATTACTTTGACACGCAAAGGTCACCGCCGCCGGGGCAGCGCAGCCTTTGACGCAGCACGAAGGTCTCAAAGGCTACCGTCGCTTCAATTTCCTTCATTTTTCTGTAAATATTTTTGCATTTTTTTTTGGCTCTGTGATCATTTGTCAGGGACGCCGTTGATATCTTCTGTCGAGGGAGGCAAATAGGAAGTGAGAGTATGAAAGTCAGATGAAGGACAAAGGAGGATATGTGGCTGAAGATAAATGAGAAGGTGGCTGTTTGGGTTTCTGTGCTTCTGTTACTGAACGACTCTGAACGACCGCTCCTGATGGTCAATTGTCCCAAATGGCAACTTTGTGGATTCACGTCTGCGATTTAAAAAGCTCCATGCACATGAAAGCATCACATATTCAAAACGTGACGTGACCAGAAAAGACTCTAAATTCCAAACGAGGCTCAGGTTTTCTTGCAAGAAGCATTTGCGTCCTGGATATTGATCGTTTAACGGCCTCCGTGTGAGGAGTAGAAGCTATACGTCCATAGAGGAGTGACATGAACCTCCCCTCTGAGGACCGAGCTCCATTCTTTGCTGTCTAAGCACTTTTACGGGCAGCTGGACAGCTCATTTGCTCCCTAATAGAGATGAACTGGTGGGACAGTCCGAGCGAAAACGAGACAGCTCCCCCCCTGGTCGAGAGGATGAGGCTTTCACAAAGTAAGAGAAAGCATTTGGCTGCAATTGCGGCCATAATTAATTACATACATCCATCGCAACCTTGCAGTATTTTTACTGTACCGCGTGGCTGGTTGCACACCCATGTGTGTCTTCACAATGAAGACAAATTAGCCGGCAGGGAGAGAAAAAAAAGCAGAAAACCTATTGGTCCATCTCCATTCACGTCCAGTACAGCTGGAGGTCACGGTGATTCCAAACATGCATTGTACATTGTGGATAAAACTGCGCAAATCAGTGTTATGTAACCACAACATTAGTACTAATTCCTTTTCTGAGTAATCTGATGAGCTTTCACACACCCGTGTCATTGCCGATTGTTCAAGCGGGCCTTAATAAAGACCGTGCGGTGCGGAAAAAAAAAGGTTGCTATGACGGTGACCTGCTGTAAAAAGAGAGCTCTTTTCTTGTACTCTCATTACTGTATCTCATTATATAAAGTATGACTATAAAGGCTTTGAAAAGGTGGAGATTGCGTGCATTATGCATAAATGGCCAGTGTTATTGCAAGTGAGACGGCAGCTTCTAGTCAGACAAGTAAACATCCACGGACACAAAAGACGCACGAACAAATAAGGGATTGTGTGTGAAGACCTTGACTGCGGGAGCCATTAAGACCAATTAATAGCCTCGGCTCATAGAGTCTTGCGGGTTTTTGTTGGATATTTGCCATCGGATAATACAGTGGACTGGCTTCCATTCAGGTTATTTTGCATTAGTTACAGGAAGTGAGGTTGCTCCATGCATTTATCCGTGTTCTACGCTCAGTCCTGTTCAGGGTTGCAGGGAGCTGGATCCATGTCAGCTGACCTGAGAGAAAAGACGGACTACTTACGGGACAAAAAATGACAAAATAAAAAAAAAAACATTACGGAAAGCAGGAAGTGAACAAATGTAATAGTTAGTGATTGTAAAAGTACCAGATGGAGGGGTAGGATTTAATAAGCTTTGCTTCTTCCTACTCCTTTTGGACATGTGGAACTGGGAACTGATTATGGGATGCACTCAATTGTAATCTGATGCATGTTCAAATGAAATAAAACCATTACCATTACCATTACCATTACCATTACCATTACACCCTGGACTGGTGGCAAGTCTATCTCAGTATGAACTAACTTTGCAAATTCCCCCACTAAGGGACGAATAAAGGCATATCTTATCTTATCTTAAGTATTAAATTCCAGAATATGAAATACATTTGACGACAAATTGATGACAATTTGTACAGTTGAGATTCAAATCTGGGGCGTGAAAACATTTCTGTCCCCAAGTTGGGGTCTACCCCTCCATCTGGTACTTTTACAATCAGTAACTGTTACATTTGTTCACTTCCTGCTTTCATAATATAGTTTAAATTTTTTTTAATTTTATTTAATTTTTGTCACATACCGAAGTACGAGGTGATATAATAACTGTCAATATAGTGATATGTATAGCACATCATGACTGGTTCAAGACTCTTATTATCATATATACGTAGTGGGAAATTTATTGTTTATTTTACTTTATTTTACTTAATTTTATTGTGACTTTGCACTCAAAAAGTCTTATTGAACAAGCAAATATTCTTCTGTTGGGGCCTTGATAGTTCACAAAGGGCTCATTTATGTAGGCTATGTGCTAGTTGGAGAGGTTTAGGATTAAGGCAGAACAAAAAAGGCATAAAATGCTGCACAATTCCTTCTTGCGCGGTTCTTACTTATTCCTTCTTGTGTTCGTTTTCCACAAGAGACGTGGTTGAACAAGTACTTATTATGAATAAAGGCATATCTTATGTGAACAAATCAAGGGCTGTGCGAGCAAGCCAAGCAAAATGAGGTAGTTTATATCGTTGATGTTACTTAACAACCAACATTATATTGCGGCTGAAAGTCTGAAACTCATTTTGCTTCAGATTATCGGTGTAATAAAGAAGAATCTACAATAAGCCAGCGAGTTAGGCTGCACAGGTATTGCTCAGTCATATGCAGTACAGTGAGGCATTCACTCAGTACGTTTACTCTTCTTCTCAACCTTTTGAAAATCCACATAACATGAAGGGATTTGCAACAAATACATTAGGATTACAAGCGTAGAGTGGATCACAGATTTTCTGATTTTCACCATCGAATGGCAAAAAAAACGCACGTCATTGATACGTTCATTAAAATATCAATTTTGGACACATCCTCGCACCCGCCCAAACCCTTCTGTTGGCTTGATGTTGATGTTCTCCTCGATTTTGGATCAATATTTGCATAAAAAGTGACCAAAACATCACCTTCTCTCTTCAATTGCCGTTGTTCACTGGTGATGCAATCCACCCTAAATATACCTCACACATTTATTAAACACATTTAAAGTAAACCATTGATGAATGACAATGCAAGATGAAAATAAATAAGAATTAAGAATACAAAAATACAACATTCAAACCACATTTACAGGTCAGAAAAGAGGAAAAATGATAACAGGTCCCCTTTAAAACTTGTATTTAGAAGGTTGTAAATATTTTTTAAATGCTCTTTCTACATAAATGTTCCATTTCCAGTATAAGTTGTAATTTATTTTCCTAACTACTTGACCAAAACAGACATTACATCCTCTTGGAAGGCAAGTTCTAACAATAAAAGAATGCTAAACAAAAAAAAACATGCTAACATATGCTAACACAATGGTTATTCAGCTACACAAAAAATATAAACATGAACAGAAAAGGTGTCCAGTGTTTATGGAACATTAACAGTTTTTTCATTTATAAGTCGCTCTGGAGTATAAGTGGCAGGAACAGCCAACCTATGGAAAAAATTGCAACTTATAGTCCGGAAAATACTGTATTATAATTTACTGTACAGTCATCACTCACAATATTGTGGTTCGATTATCGCTCCTCACATTTTCTATGGCATTTTTTTTTCAGAAATGAATTAGTTAATAAATTTGCAACACAGTTGGATTCAGGCAGTGCATGAATAATAATGCACACTAAGCCTGTTTTCTTCATGAAGTGTAACTGATTGTGGACCACAGGCCTGGAAGCGTCCCTTGATTGCAGATAGCCAAACAAGGGGCCCCCCCAAACATCATCTTGCTAAGGGCTCCCACAAATCTAACAACCCCGCTTATTGCCGCTTTACAATAAAACAACGTCAGGATTTCTCATCCAGGTGACCCTCTCAATTCCAAGTGTGTAGCATCTTGGCCGTGAGCACTCTCCCCCGGGGGCGGCTGCTTACAGCCCATTTAGTGATTCACACCAGGAGTGCTGTCACCGTGAGGGAAGAGTCACTAACACTCCTCTGGCCTCATGAATTCACATGAGAACTGGGTGGTTGTCCCTGCTCGGGGAACGCTGCCTACATTCACAAGATAAACTCCGGCGAAGACTTTTTTCCTTCACGGTAATCACGGAAAAATGCACAGAAAATGTTGCAAAAGTCAACATGAGCATGTTGAATATTATCAACTAAAGGAGTATGTTGTGCATTTGTATCGTTGGCAAGCAGAATCTATCTCCATGCATTAGGCCGCCTTTGCATAAGTGAGCTAACATCCGTATATACGGACTGTATGTGCAGCCTAGCTTAGTGGCTTTGTGTGAGTCAAAAACAAATTGGTTGACTTCCTGTCTCTTCTCCAGAGTGAGTGCTGAGTGCACAAACAGAAGACAGAAGGAACTACGGATTGTTTACATCCCTGTGGTTCGTGTAGTGCATTCGCTAGTCCATAGACAACAACGACTAACTGTTACAGGTACATCGAGAAAAATGAAGTATTTCAACATAATTAATATAATAGAGTATTTCATAGAAGTAGAAGAACAGAATGTTTTAATATAATTCAATTTCAGAAGTGCATCCCCATCCATCCATCTATCAATTTTCCTAACTCCACACAAAGATGCCTGAGGTGGGAATCGAACTCAGGTCTCTTGGATGGTCTCCTCCAATTTACTCATTCTAAACTTAAGAAAGTGTTTTAAACAAAGTAAGGAAGAAGGACGAAGAAGCCAAAGACTTACCACTTCCACATGGAATGAGAGGAGAACCTTTTCATTCATTAATTCATTCATTCATTTTCTACCGCTTTTTTTTCCTCACCAGGGTCGCAAGGGGTGCTAGAGCCTATCCCAGCTGTCTTCCCAGCCGGACTGGTGGCCAGCCAATCACAGGGCACATATAGACAAACAACCATTCACACTCACATTCATACCTATGGACAATTTGGAGTGGCTAATTAGCCTAGCATGTTAACAGAATGTGTTAATATAATTACATTTCAGAAGTGTATCCCCATCCATCCATCTATCAATTTTCCTAACATGCAAACTCCACACAGAGATACCTGAGGGGGGAATCAAACTCAGGTCTCTTGGATGGTCTCCTCCTTTGTACTCATTCTAAACTTAAGAAAGTGTTTTAAACAAAGTAAGGAAGAAGGACAAAGAAACCAAAGACTTACCACTTCCACATGGAATGAGAGGGGAACCTTTTCATTCATTCATTCAATCATTTTCTACCGCTTTTTTTCCTCACGAGGGTCGCGGGAGGTGCTAGAGCCTATCCCAGCTGTCTTCCCAGCCGGACTGGTGGCCAGCCAATCACAGGGCACATATAGACAAACAACCATTCACACTCACATTCATACCTATGGACAATTTGGAGTGGCTAATTAGCCTAGCATGTTAACAGAATGTGTTAATATAATTACATTTCAGAAGTGCATCCCCATCCATCAATCTATCCATTTTCCTAACATGCAAACTCCACCCATAGATACCTGAGGGGGGAATCGAACTCAGGTCTCTTGGATGGTCTCCTCCAATTTACTCATTCTAAACTTAAGAAAGTGTTTCAAACAAAGTAAGGAAGAAGGACAAAGAAACCAAAGACTTACCACTTCCACATGGGATGAGAGGAGAACCTTTTCATTCATTCATTCATTTATTTTCTACCGCTTCTTTTTCCTCACCAGGGTCGCAAGGGGTGCTAGAGCCTATCCCAGCTGTCTTCCCAGCCGGACTGGTCGCCAGCCAATCACAGGGCACATATAGACAAACAACCATTCACACTCGCATTCATACCTATGGACAATTTGGAGTGGCTAATTAGCCTAGCATGTTAACAGAATGTGTTAATATAATTACATTTCAGAAGTGTATCCCCATCCATCCATCTATCAATTTTCCTAACATGCAAACTCCACCCAGAGATGCCTGAGGGGGGAATCAAACTCAGGTCTCTTGGATGGTCTCCTCCTTTGTACTCATTCTAAACTTAAGAAAGTGTTTCAAACAGAGTAAGGAAGAAGGACGAAGAAGCCAAAGACTTACCACTTCCACATGGAATGAGAGGAGAACCTTTTCATTCATTCATTCATTCATTCATTCATTCATTTTCTACCGCTTTTTTTCCTCACCAGGGTCGCAAGGGGTGCTAGAGCCTATCCCAGCTGTCTTCCAAGCTGGACTGGTTGCCAGCCAATCACAAGGCACATATAGACAAACAACCATTCACACTCACATTCATACCTATGGACAATTTGGAGTCGCCAATTAACCTAGCATGTTTTTGGAATGTGGGAGGAAACCGGAGTACCCGGAGAAAACTCACGCATGCACGGGGAGAACATGGAAACTCCACATATAGATGGCCGAGGGTGGAACTGAACCCTGGTCTCCTAGCTGTGAGGTCTGCGTGTTAACCACTCAGCCCAGTTCAAATATTAAAGAAAAAAAAAATTTTTTAAGATGGAATATGAAAAACAAGACACCAAAACAGCCAGTAAAGTTACTATAATTTGGGGAAAATGAAATTGCAGAAAAGTTGGAATGTTCAAGAATAAAGTCATAATATTATGGCAATAAAGTCAAAATTACAAGAAGAAGAAAAAAACAACCAACAACTATATATATATATATATATTTTTTACAAGAATTAAGAGGGTGGAATTGAACCTTTTGTTTACTCGATATCAAGCATGACAGTCTCCATGCAGTGAAAGATAATGTAATCTAACGTCATGTCCCATAACATAACGGATCCATATCCATAAGCCATGATTATGAAAATAAAAAAAAATCACATATGTGCAATTAATCAATATAAAATATGGGTTTCACTTTCTAACATGTTGGAACATTTGCATAATATTGTCATTTTTTGAGTTGTACCTGTCTTTAGTGATGCCTTCAATTAATCATATTTTTTAAAAGCCTGCTTTTTTTCCACACTGGAACCTGACTTGCTCTTGTGTGGCAGTGGATGGATGTTTAGGAAATATTCATCCTTTTTCAACAGAGCATTAGGTTTATTCTGCTTCATTAGTCTAAAGAAGAACACGTGTCCAAAGAGGAATTCAGCCACAGTTCAGATAAGCTCGGCACCGACATGAGAGCGGCTCCTGGCATGTTGTTGGAGAGGATATTCACTTGATTGCCTCATCAGCCTTCAAGCTGCTCTCCTCAAGTCACTAACCTGCTCGCTGTCGTAAGGCCACTTCCTGGTTTTTCTGTATCATCTGGGTCAGCAATAAATGTGGAGAAAAAAACATGCTGTTAGCTTTTTTTTTTGATTTTACAAAAAAAATTTTTTTATCAATATTGCAGTTTCATTATCACTCCCTTACTATATCGTGATTTTTCAGAAATTACTTCAATAAAAAATTATTAAAATTTTGTGGTGGATATGGTTATTGCCAATCAAAACATATTGAAATACAAGCGATATGAAGTATTCTGGTCAATAGGCGGCAGTAATCATACCAAACATTGATGAGACATTACCTTACATAGCATTACCTTAACACTGCATGAAGTCATGAAGTCAATTGTCCGACATGAAAAAGTGAAAAAATGTTTTCCCATTCAATGTGGAAGTGATTTTTGGCTTCTTAAGTTTAACAGAAATTAAATTTGAGGCTAACCGGCTAGCTAGCTAACCGTACGAGTTGCAGAATGCGGTATAAACAATTCATTAATTCATTCATTCATTCATTCATTCATTCATTCATTCATTCATTCATTCATTCATTTTCTACTGCTTTTTTCTCACGAGGGTCGCGGGGGTGCTGGAGCCTATCCCAGCTGTCTTTAGGCGGGGTACACCCTGGGCTGGTCGCCAGCCAGCCAATCACAGGGCACATATAGACAAACAACCATTCACACTCACATTCATACCTATGGACAATTTGGAGTCGCCAATTAACCTAGCATGTTTTTTTTGGAATGTGGGAGGAAACCGGAGTACCCGGAGAAAACCCACGCATGCACAGGGAGAACATGCAAACTCCACACAGAGACGACCAAGGGTGGAATTGAACCCTGGTCTCCTAGCTGTGAGGTCTGCATGCTAACCACTGGACCACCGTGCCGCTCCCGCGGTATAAACAATGAATAATACAATTCTAAAAGTGACTATAGGGGTGTTATTTCATGTCTACAGGGCTCTAATAATGTTAAAAAAAACATATTTAGAAAGTAATAAGCAGGTTTTCTATAATTTAACTACAAAATATCCCATTTATTAACATTGAATTCCATTTGGATAACTTGGCCAGGTCAGAAACCAATTAAACGCTGTAAACAAGGGACAATAAGTCTTTAAATGAGTTCTGACCTGATGAATTGTTACACAATGCTAACATATATTTGCCATTAAAAAAGGGAGAAAAGAACACAATGTCTTTGACATTAAATGTACTGTATGTCTTAAATGGCTAATTTTCTGTTACGTCTACTATGCTGGGAATTATGAGTGCAAAGGTTTCATGGCTGGAGGGCGCTAATAATGTTAAAAACTGTATTTGTAGGTCGTAGACAAGTTGTATCATGATTCAAGGACTATATTGATTCATTTAGAATGACACGATGCGAAACGATTCGGTAATATTTTAGCCAAACGTTCAATCAGTGTGACTGTGATTGATATAAACAAACCATTAATTAAAAACAATTAATGTCAAATGCATTCACATTGTATTTGAATAAACTTGGTAATTGTTGCCATGTTGTTCTTCAAGCTGGATTTTGGCCTCTTACCTTTCCAAACTGTCAGGTATGAAAAACTAGCTAAGTGCTCTGTAAAGAGAACTGTTTAGAATGTTAACTTGGTGCTGCTGCTGCAGTGGGAACCGCATGACGCCCCTGCACGGTCAATGTGTGAAATCCCATGGCGCCTTAGTAGATGCTTGGCGAGATCTGTTGTGTTGCTGCGGTATTTTACTTGACCTTCACGTTTCCTAATGTCCAATTCGGTTTTGTGGGTTGAAAATCAAGCAACCGTTTTTCAGTATTCAGTGTTTTATTGAGGGACGGTGTCTACACGGCTGGTCAAAGTGGGTCATGTTGTGTAATTGACATATAAAAAACATCATGTGTGTCCAGTCCCCATGTGGCCGCAGTGGGAGGGTTGTGTGTGGAAAATGACACGTTTTTTACACAGTGCAGACAGAACCCCCCCCATCCCCACGTTTTGAAGCGTCTTCGGGCAAACAGCTGAGACTGAGACGCGCTGTCTGATTTCCCACATTTCTAACCCCACTTTTCAAGCGTCACTCTCGACGTGATTAGTGTTTGATCTCAAACGTGTAACATGTTACATGCCTCATTACGAGATTAATGGAAGAACCTGTGACCTTGCAATTACAATACTCCATTTGCAATTCTGTGCCGGCATTAAGAAGAATGAAGAAGCTGATAATTATTAGACCTGAATATACATTTTGACCTTGAATAAAGCAAATCTGACTTACTATTTGTATTTATTTATTAAAAGAAATACTTTACATTGACCAGTATATTGCATTATATTCATTTTATGTTACGATTTATTCGCTTTTCATATTTGTTTGCATCACGATTGTTCTGAACTCCTAGTGACAACTCCATCCATCTCAAACCTAATTGAGCCTTTGGGGATTTCCTACTTCCAAAATTTAAACATTGACTTTTGCATTGTTAATTTTGCACTTAAATCAACAAAACATTATTGTTGGTCAAGTCAAGTCAAGTCAAGTCAAGTCAAGTCAAAATAAAATAAAATAAAATAAAATAAAATAAAATAAAATAAAATAAAATAAAATAAAATAAAATAAAATAAAATAAAATAAAATAAAATAAAATAAAATAAAATAAAATAAATCCATTCATTCATCGTTATTATCGCTTATCGTTACTAGGGTCACAAGGAAATGCTGGAGCCTATCCCAGCTGTCTTCAGGTGAGAGGCGGTGTACACCCTGGACATGTCACCAGCCAATCGCAGGTCAATGTATATTTCTTTAGATATAAAATGTATATCCTCACAACAGGACACGTCGGAGAGACTATGTCTCTCAAACGGTCTGGGGCGGTCTCGGGATCCACCAATAGAAGCTGAACATAGCAGTGGGAAGTCTGGGCTCCCTGGACTATTGCTTCTTTTAGCCTTTCTTCCTGTTTCTTTGGACAGCGTTGCTATCAGAAAAGTAGCCAATTTTTAAGTTTTTCAAATGACATGTAAAAAATAAGAGCACTATATTTGGATACAGCACTGGAGTCTATCATCAATGTAGAACATTGAGGGAAAAAATTGAATGAAAGGAGTTGCCATGCCCCTGTGGGAAGTGAAATTTAAGCTTGTGTGTCTGAAAAGTGAAAATTAAGTTTGCTCGAACTGGAACTATGCTGATTGCGGGGCTGTTCACTGCCTTCGCGCTCAGTACTTGAGTGCACCGTGGGTTATCTGTGGGTGTTGTGCAACTCCAGTTGTGCTGTGTGAATGTATGTGTGTGTGTGTGTGTCAAGAAAGCTATTAGATAATAATAATAATATCTTACAGCAATCTGCAACTGGACTCTATTTTAGATGCGGACATTTAATGTTTAATGTCGTCCATAATCTGTGTGTGCTAACAAATGTGTGCATTCACTAATGTCTATTAATTACTTAGCTCCTGTTCCTCTCCACTTATAAGAACATGTAGCAAGGTAGAAGGACATGTGTTTATTTTTTAAGTTCACAGTGTCTCCAAACCAATCCATCACATTTTTATCAGCATAATTCATAGTGTTTCACCTGATTTTGACCGGCATGTGTCACTCAAATCAGTGATCTCATCAAATCTAAAATACATTATCTTATAAAATCACTTATTGTGGTTCAGTTCTTGTATCAGATTGTGTTGTTTACCTCATAAAGGCTTAGGTGAATGTATATTAGACCATCTATATTGATCAGAACATGATAGAGGAGGTCCTTAGTCACACCACCGCAGCAGCATCACCGCAAGGTGCACCATATGCTTCTTACATGGACATCCATGTACTGTTACATGAAGCATGAACACACACACACAGATGGGTGTGGGCAGGAGGTAGTGGGGGTGTTAAATCTGGGCGACTTTCTTGGAAGTGTCTGTGGCCTGAGACATGCATCAAGGGCATCCAGACGAGATTTCGCTGAAGGTCCCAACAGGCGGACAGCTGCTCCAAACAGTCTTCACCTCGGGCAGCGCTCATTTAGCAACACAGCCAGAAGGGAGGCAAACATCCCTGTAATGGCAGTCTTTCACCATTAGCCCGTGACACTGACATGGAAGCCATTTGCAGGGGTGCGCCATGCTTTTGGTACCTGTGCCTTCAGTGAAGGCTGAACTTAATACCAACAGTATCACGTTGCAAATATATAAACTATTGTTAATATACAAACACCCAATATAACAAAGTGTGGCCTTACAGAGAAAGAATTATTGCATGGTGCATTATTGCAATCATTATTATAATCATGGTGGTCAAACCCACACAGATGCTACGGATACCGAGTCATATCTGTCTGAATATACATTTGCAAAGCTAGAAATATCTTGTGGAGTACCCCAGGGATCAATATTGGAACCAAAATTGATTATATTAGATAGTAAAGCTAAACAGACTTAATATTAGTAATATTCAACTACTTTTTGTTCTGGAGAAAACACACAAGAACAGATGAGGCTTGAATGTTAGAAAAGGCCTCACAGCGAGGAGACCCAAGTTCGATTCCACTCTTGGCCATGTTCTCCCTGTGCATGCGTGGGCTTTCTCCGGATACTCCGGTTTCCTCCCCCCATTCCAAAAACATGCAAGGTTAATTAGCCACTCCAAATTTTTCCATAGGTATGAATGTGAGTGTGAATGGTTGTTTGTCTGTATGTGCCCTGTGATTGGCTGATGACCAGTCCAGGGTGTATCCCGCCTCCCGCCCAAAGACAGCTGGGATAGGCTCCAGCAACCTCCAGCAGCATACAAAATAGATGTATGATGTTTAATGCTGATTCTTTTACGACTGAGAAAAAGCCGAGCTGTTAGCGCTCTGGTCTTCCATTCCGAAGGTCCTGTCTTTGAGCATCGCCGCAGGAGGTGTGAAGCAGGCGGGTTATACATTTATACCAGAAAATAAAAGTATGGGGATCTATTAAAAAGGGAGAGTGCTAAAAAAAAAGGGCAAAATATGATGCTCTCCTGAGGTTCAAAATAAGGTGTTTTGAAATTGTTTTGATGGTAACAAAAATGCACTAGTTTTTGAATGTTGCATTCCCACTTTGAGACTGCCATTTGAATGCAGCACGTCTCTGTTTGTAAAACTGAAGTCACAGCATCATCAGAGGAATCTCTCACTGACAGGAATATCAGATGACCAACATCCCACTCGATGAAAAAGAACCAACAGTGGGAGTATAAGACGACAAACGTAACACTATACTCATCCGTGTATATACGTACCTTTATGAGATTATTGAACAATATTGTGCCCATTGTGAACAATTACAAAAGCTGAATTAGCATTTATATAGGTTCCAAGGATCATCATTAAGATAACCACATGTGCTGACCTCGACTAAAGCCACAATCCATTACACCGTTCAACGCCGCTTATGGCCAAGCTGACATTATGAGACAGGGACGAAAATGACTTGAAGAAAAGACTTTACAATTTGCCTTTTGTTCATTTATTGGTGAAAGAAATGTAGAGGTTAAGGTTGTCTTACAGATTCAGCTACCCAAAAGCCTAGCTTGCAGTCTTCGAGCTCTACCAATAAACTGATGGGGGATAAATGCCAGTCCATTTCCTGTGCTTGCATCTTCCTGGGAACGAAAAAAAAAAAAAAGCACTGACACTTTTCATTTGTCTCCTGATGGGAGGGAGTTGTCTGGTCCTCTCATGTGGCAGATAAGCGAGAAGGCAAATGAACTGGGAGAGAGCAACGTGTAATGCCACTGGGACGATTGGCATATGAAGAAAGGTCCTAGAGTGACTATCATGGAAACAAACCGCAACGTAAATTACCTCGGCCAGACACACCTTCGGCGCTGAGGCCGTTTGATCCCTCAAAGACCGCAGAAGAAACAAATTAGCTTAGGTTGAAGGTATAGAAATGATACTGACTCTTTCTCATAGGTCATCCGTCGCATCCCCGAGGCCTACAAACAGTTTAGGCGTTTCTTCAAAGGCGATGTATGCCACCGAGTCTGATTTGGATATCACTGATTCGTGCTAAAGTTGCAACACTTTCAAGACAAATAGCAGAAAATCTTACAAAATTTTAAATTTTAAAGTTATTTTCAATTTAATATAGCGGTGTCGTAACACACAGTCAGGAGATTGGGAAGATCTGGGTTCGAATCTCCGCTTGGGCATCTCTGTGTGGAATTGTCCATAGGTATGAATGTGAGTGTGAATGGTTGTTTGTCTATATGGGCCCTGTGATTGGCTGGCAGCCAGTCCAGGATGTACCCCGCCTCTCACCCAAAGTCAGCTGGGATAGGCTCCAGCATAGCTCTGCTACCCTAGTGACGATACAGAAGGAGTTTGATTCTACTATCAACGCTTTAGCTTACAAATGTCATGTCAGAATCAGAATCAGAATCAGAATCAGAATTAGAATCAGAATCAGAATCAGAATCAGAATCGGAATCGGAATCGGAATCGGAATCAGAATCAGAAATGGTTTATTGCCAGGTATGATCAAACACATACTAGGAATTTGTTTTGGTGAAGTAGGTGCAGACACTATCTATTAAAAAATGAAAATACAAATCAGATCAAGATCATGATTGTATCATTCTGACTACAAGGGGGTGCCCACAGTTGTTGCAGAGAATCAACCTAATTTCTGTTAATAAATAATTAAAAATGGACCAATAAGGTGAGCATGAGAGGGATCTTCAGTATGATTAAAAAAAACCCAAAATGTATTCATTTTTTTCCACCTATCCAGATCGTTCGGGAAGGAGTCTGACTATCGCTCAACACCACGGCGTTCCCAGGCCAGCTACGAGACATAAACACCCGAGCGTCTCCTAAGCCCGCCCACTTCCTGCTTTGTTCCCAGGCATGCCCTGAACACCTCACTAGGAAGGCATTGAGGAGGGATCCGGACTAGATGCCCAAACCATTTCAACCGGTTTCCCTGTATGTGAATGAAAAACCGCTTAACTATGATTCTGGATGACCAAATTCCTCACTTCGACTTCGCTTATCCTCATGAGGGTCACGGACTTGTGGCCAGCCAATCACAGGGCACATATAGACAAACAACCATTCACACTCACATTCATACCTATGGACAATTTGGAGTGGCTAATTAACCTAGCATGTTTTTGGAATGTGGGAGGAAACTGGAGTACCCGGAGAATTCCCACGCTTGCACAGGGAGAACATGCAAACTTCACACAGAGATGCCAGAGAATGGAATTGAACTCGGGTCTCCAAGCTGTGAGACCTAGTGCTAACCATTTGTCCACCGTGCAGCCTGGACAGTACTTTATTTTTCACTATTTCTTACAGTCCAGCCATCCTATGAAGGAAACTCATATTGGCGTCTTGTGTTCTTTGACTATAAAAATCCTTCCAATATAGTAGAAATAGTTGCCTTGTGTTTGTTAATCAGTTCCCTAAATTCTCAAAACAAACACTCAAACGACACAACCTCGCCGCCCGCGTTGCTTTCAATGACATTGATCATAACGCGGAACACAAACACAATTTCGTGAAACATTCTTTACCGATGACAGTGAGGATAAATCCAGGTATACCGTTCTGCTGAGTCTGTGATCGATGAGGTCACGATAAACTAAGCATTACTCATGTCAGTATTGCTTCTTTGAGCAGTTTTCCTTTTAAATGCACACCATTAATCATATTGTAACTGTTGTTATGTATTGCATTAGACTCTCAGATGTACTTCTTTTGCCGCAATGTTTACAACAAAAGGGCACGTAATTGTCAACACACATACTGTGAGCATATTTGGTTGCTATTACAAGCTTAAGAGCTTAGCAGAACCATACAGCGGTAGTTTGGTTTGCGTTAGTAATCCATTCCAAAAGGTCCCGGTCAAAATCAATTTGTATGAAAATCATGTATTTGCGATTAATCTGTTCCAGACACCCATAAATAGAAACAAAAAACACATTTAGGAGAGAATAATTGTAGTTTTATGCACAAATGACATGAATAAATGAACATTGACATCACTTTGAATACTTTGAATTCAACAGTTCTTAGCGCCATTTCTGGTGCATAAGCATCGAACCTACGGCTCTGATCTGATCGAGATCAGCTCCCTTAAAGTGAACTCACGACGTGCTTGTCAACCAACTGGAAACCGTAAGAAGTCATTACTCAACGACCCAATTTCTAATGTGTCGACAAGCTCATCATGAGTTATGTCATCGCTCATGATTGGCTCCCGCCAAATAAAGAGCTGCCTGGTCCTCACGGACTCCTGCATGCCACAATAGGAGGTTTATGACGTGGACTTGGGGAGCTTATAGTCCAAAGTGGCTTATGTACGTACAAATCTGTTTTTCTCTCTAAATTTAGTGTCTAAAACACAGACTTAGACATCTTAGACTTCACTTAGACATCATGAAAAATAATAATAGTAATGATCTCAGAAAATACTGCAAATAATAACATTTGTCAAATGATTTGTTTTTAACATTTTTGGAATTAAAAATGTGCACATTTCCTGACCAAATATAGGGCAGAAACCTAAGGTGAGCGTCTCTTCATGGCATCATGCACCAGCCACTTTCTGTTTGTCAGCATTTATTTGCTAATAATATAATTTTGCAAAAATGTTTATTGTACACCATGACCTTCTACAGCCTGTGTAAGGTCATTAATGTAACTACGACATCGTTATTCTTGCTAATCCGACAATAAAATACACAGAAATGTGTATTTTGGGAGGTGCTGCAGTACCTGTTTTATCCTGAAGGGGTGCTTGTCACTGACGTACTTCCATAGAGAGAAAAAGCCGACTTTTTTATACTTTTTTATATAGCATTTGGAAAAAAGCCCAATTATTAAAGTAAATACATTACATGACATACATTATAATGTAAATACATTACATTACATAAAGATGCTATTTTATTTTTTGCCATGAAAAAAAGTTTTTATTCTCTAAAGCCATCATATTATGACAAACAAACCAAAATTTTAAAAAATGTAATGACATTTGCAAATTTTGGTAAAAAAAATCTAATATTAGTTATTAGTTATAATATTAGTTATTACTCAAGTTAAAATAAAGGAAGATATATTAAGCACGTAAATGTTGCAATAAAAAAAATGCAAAAATTAGCCCAAAATTAAGCAGAAAAAGCTCATACTAAAAAAGTTTTTATTTCATTTTTTGACAACATTAGTTGGAGAGCAAGTCAGATGCATTAAATATATTTTCTATTCTCCTGAATAAATGAATACATTTAGCAGTTCCGCCCGGAGAAGGATAGAGTACATGTACTTCACATACAAATGTATACAAATATTTTTCATTTAGTGAAAAAATAAATACATTCTACTAACACCAGCAAGGAGATTTAGTATTTTGTATTTTCTTTTCCAACAATGCTGAACGCAGCAATGTCTTTGTCATATTAGAACAATGCACACCTTCTTTTGGTAAAACAACAACACGCATAAAACATCACCGCTGCTAAATGAATTACTTTTACGTTTCAAGTCAGTAAAAGCTAATCTGACAATCAATGGCTGTAGGTGACCTCTAATTATATAGACGTTTTCTCCTGATGCCGCCTTTTATTGGGTTTCAGTGTGGCATTTAACGCTTTCCAGGGTAAACATGAATGGTCTCTTCCAAACATGATGAAATAGTGTCAATGACGCGCATCTTTCCTCCTCCGGATAGTGCCGCTTTAAGCACTTAATGATCCCAAAGAACACAGGTAACACCGGGAGAACTCGCCCCGGGGATTTGTGTGCAATCAGTGGGTGTGGGTAATACGATTCCCGAGCGCTCGGAGAGTGAACCATGCTATGGATCCTCAAGAGTAATCAAGACAACAGCTTTTACAAAGTCATTACTCAAAAGCCGCTTTTGTGTTGCATTCCTGGAAAAAAAACGTGACGCCACAAAAATGGCCGAGGTTGTCCGGCTGAGTTACAGGAGCTGCTGGGGATTATTGATCTGCCTGATTGTTATGTCACTAGGGATGTGACAACTGTACGCTAAAGAAAAGTCACCTGACACGAAGGATTTATTTATGTCTTTAGGGGAGATAATGAACCCAGATTATCATTTTAAACATGTTGGGTGCCTCAGATTAAGAGCAGGTATGAACTCCCAAATGTGACTCAAGTTTCAGGTTAGTAAACCTTGGTTAGTGTCATTTATTTATTTATTCCGGAATATCCAAAATGGATGCTATCTCAAGCAATGTAAATTAAATTAATTTGTTGCAGAAAAACCAAAACACGTTTTTATGTTTTTACATCACGGCGGTCGAGTGGTTAGCGCGCAGACCTCACAGCTGGGAGGACCAGGGTTCGACTCCACCCTCGGCCATCTCTGTGTGGAGTTTGCATTTTCTCCCCCGGTTGTCTCCGGGTACTCCGGTTTCCTCCCACATTCCAAAAACATGCTAGGTTAATTGCCGACTCCAAATTGTCCATAGGTATGAATGTGAGTGTGAATGGTTGTTTGTCTATATGTGCCCTGTGATTGGCTGGCGACCAGTCCAGGGAGCCCGAAGACAGCTGGGATAGGCTCCAGCACCCCCACGACCCGGGTGAGGAAAAAGCAGCAGAAAATGAATGAATGAATGTTTTTACATGCATATTAATACATTTATATAAAAGAATACATGAACATTTAAGGTTAATTTCACCTTCTGTAAAGACATGGTTCTTAAAGTGACAGTTCCCAAAGACACAATATGTTTTTTCGCAATATATTAGTGTGTGTGTGTGGCATGAACTTTGAACTTGCAGGACAAAACAGATCAAATTAATGAATAAAGTTGAAAAAAACAACAAATAACAGTGACCCAAAACATTAGTTTTGTGATAAAAATACACATATTGCGCCATATTGCACACCAACCGTACGTATCCACAATGAGGCAAAATTCTGATGTAAATTTAATTTTTTATTTTTTTTTACTCTGTGTCCTGACATTGCGATATATGTGACATATGAGATTATATGTAATATGTTTGGACTTGATGTAGAAATGAGTATTTTGTGTACGTGGTCTGCCCTTAAATACACAAATGCTTCAAAGAAAATAAATATGCTGCCTAAGCTTTTCAAAATTCTTGTTCTGATCACTTAAAAACTTCATCTATCCCAGTACTTTACCGCTAAGTGCACAACACAAACGTAGAACAACGTTGACAAGAAATTGCCGTCTTTTTTCTAGCGTCAATTTTCACCACCACAACGATGCAATGCTCGCATCTCTGAACGCATATTTCTAGCCCCTTCATGTCTTTGCTTTCATATGATAATACGCTGTCAGGAAGTCACAAACCCGCAGTCCGGAACATCGTACATCAACTCTCCGTACCGACAAAGACACTGTTATTCTGAATATACTGAATATTACTGAATATTCAAAACATGGACACTTGTGGATGCCAAGGTTCTTTTGACACAATGGTTTCCATTTCCACAACTCGCTCCCACCCCCCTCAAAATCCCCCCTGCTTACTTGACGTTGACGTTTTCCTCCGATCATCATTTGCATTTGCAAGTGACTGTTGTAATTATTAGATTGGATTCGGCTCCAGAACCAGTGACCACAATCCAGGTTTGCAATCCAGCCCTCAATATTCCTCACATACTTTTTGAACACATTTAAAGTATAAAATGTCTAGCTACTCACCGCTAATAAATCACATAATAAGATGAGTGGCTACAGTTAGAATCAGCCTTTAGCCTGTTTTTTATTGGCGTGTGGCACATTCTAAAAATAATGGAATTAAATTAAAATAATTAAAAAAGAAAATTTAAAAAAAGCAAACAGCAAAAATAGAAATGGTGAAAAATGAGATTTTTCAATAATAAAGTTCGAATATTAGGAGAATAAATTAAAAGTTCGAATTTTATTACAATAAAGTCCTAATATTTGGAAAAAGCCCAGTTATTATATAAGTAAACATTGAATTCATAAATACATTACATGACATACATTATAATGTAAATACATTACATTACATAAAGATGCTATTTTATTTTTTGCCATGAAAAAACATTTTTATTTTCTAAAGCTAAACAAAAATTTTAAAAAATTTAATGACATTTGCAAATTTTGGTAAAAAAAAAAACTTATAATATTAGTTATTAGTTATAATATTAGTTATTACTAACGTTAAAATATAGGAAAATATATTAAGCACGTAAATGTTGCAATAAAAAAATGCAAAAATTAGCCAAAAATTAAGCAGTCATCTGAAAGTAAGTATAGAATTCCAATTTTTGTATGTAGCCGACAATTTCAATGCTTTTACGTTTGTTGTTCTTATTTCTGAATATTGACCAAATGTTTGTGAAAAATCGGAGGCTTTGTCTTGCTGTTTGAAAGTGGACATCTCCATCAAAGCTTATGTCTCCTGTCATATGAAGTCTCGGAAGAAGGACAAATGTGTCAGTACGTTCTTTATTCAATTACCGATTTTCACCGCCAACTTTTCCTTTAGCAGCAAACATGGCAAACGTGTCATTTTTGTAAAATCGAGACTGTGACAGCTGAAGTGTCAACATGAGAACATGGAATAACATCATTATCCACCATTTGTGGATAATGGCTCTCACTGTGGTTTGCTGGAGCCCCAAAGATTTCCAGACTGATGGATCCCAATCAATGTCAGTTGTGGTTTAATGGGAGGTGTGTGATGAAAAATTAACATTTTAGTCTTCTTTGCTCTCCAGAGTTTAGTTTAAACAGTCTAACAGCCCTCATATACGTATCTTTTTTTATTTTTCCTTTATTTGGGCAAATATGTGAAACATTACAGTGCTTTTCTTACATCAATCAAAATATAACTTTCCATTATTTACATTTGTATTCAACTATCTGATCCCAAGCCCAAAAGGAGTAGGCTGAAGCAAAAGTTCATGCCACTGTCTTGTTTCCCCTGTTATTATTATCATCATTGTAATATTATTATTATTATTATCATTATAATCTTTATCATTATTACCATCATTATAATCATCATTAATATTACCATTTTATTTATTTAAAATGGTAATATTAATTTATATTTTATTAATATTTATTTATTTATATTACCATTACCATCATTATAGTTAAAAATTTTGTGATTTTTTATTTTTTATTTGTAATTATTTAATTTTACAGACTTCATTGCTTCTTGTAGAGTGTAGAGATTTCATCTGTTATTTACTGAAATCTGCAGTCTTTGTGTCAATTTATTAGCCCACTTTTTTGTGACATTTACTTATTTACTGTATTGCATGTGTCTAATCTTGTGCATTAAAAAACAAGAACTTGAGACTGTGTCTGGACAGGTGACCAACCCAAACATCAGTTTCTTCTTGTTAAACCCTACCTGAGGTTTTTAGACGTGTTTATTCGTTTGTGTGTGTCTAGTCTTGTGCATTAGGAAGCAAGGTTTTAGGTCTGTGCTCAAACCAATTTTTGAAGCAATGATGTCCATTGCTGTCCATTATTACTATTTTTTGTAAAGTAATAATTAATAATAATTAATGATAATAATAATGATAATCACTACCTCTATATTTATATCTTGTATCCGCTATTGTTTCTGTTGAGAGGCGGACAGGGTCATGCAGGGACCTCGGCCAGTCGGAGGTACCCTAGATATGGCCGGCAGTTGTTCTGATTTATTGTTCCTTATCTGGGGAGAAGAAGCGTCTGTTTTGCATGAAAAGCCCTTGTGTATGTGCTTTTACGTTCTCATCATATAACCCAGTGTGTCCTCTTTGTCTTTGGGCAACATTGACAACAACGTTGCTTCTTCAAAGCTTTTGTCCTAAAATAAATAAACAACAATTTGCTTTTGTGGACAATTTATTTAATAGAAAATTACCAAAAGAGGGCACAAAATCACTTTTTCACAAAGGACCATGTAGGTTTGGATTTTTTTTCTCCATTAATAATAAAAAGTTTAATTTTTTTTAAAGTGGGGACTGATTCCCCATTTTTCTCATTTTATCATCATTTCCCCACAATGAGACAAACACACACTGATGATGCCTTTGTAGGATGATTAGTCAATAATTATTCAATTTATGATACTACGTACCCCACATCTCACTCTAAGTCATCTGGGATAGACTCCAGCTCAGACACAGCCATAATGAGGAGTCCAGAAAATGGATGGCAGTTGGGGCACTGGTCTACGTTCTTACGTCAAAAATACCACCCAATTGAATTACAATGACTTTTTTATATATAACAGACATCTTTTGTCATTTTATTTACTCAGTACATTTGTCCCTTTTTTGTGGTTAATTGGTTCCAGACCCGACTGCAATAAGTGAATTTCTGAATTAGGATTCAACATTAATAAATTGAATACTTTTGTTGTTAGAGCATAAAAAAACCTTTCTAAATTAAATTTGTTACCACAGTTTGAGCCCTTTCATTTATTCATTTGGATTTTATGAAGCAAAAGAGGGGCCCGTTAGATGAAAAGTTTGGAGTGTAACTGATCCAAAGTGCTCTTTTGACTCTTCTTGACCAAATCACAAGGTTGAACTTGGCAGCGGTGCTTGACAAACCAGCCAAACAAATGCAGTCATACGGAGGTCTGGAGAGACAGGATAGACAATAAATCCTCATTTAGGAGATGGTCACTGACGTGTGACAAGTTGGCTTCCACCTGAGGGAACAAGATCAAGGACTGGGCAAGCGGACGGTCATTCACCTCATAACGGGGGGGGAAAAAAAAACCTGTTTAGTTTTGTAACCTTCAAATTCACGTGGGAGAAAAAGTGAAATAAACGGTGTCTCTGAGATGAGCCAACATTTGGCAAAAAATTGTCAAGAGATTTAAAACCTGCTGGGAATTGACGTTAATAATTATAGTATACTATAACTATACTGGTATGGTATTTTAATATGAATGAAAAAACGAAAATTGTTAAAATTGTGAAAAATGTGAAAAAATTAGGACACACAACGATCGACTTTCCAGGAAAACTATCTCCCTATATCTGTATCGGGCTGATGGAATTGAAAGAAAAAACCTTCACGCAATTTTATAAACCGTAAAGTCAACAAAAATGTTCCAAATATCACCAACATTTTCTGAGCTTGCTTGGGTTCGTTTCTGTTAAATATCATTAATATTACATTTATATCGCCATTTTTAGTATAATGACTTCTCATGGGGCCTTCAGGATACACACATTCCCACTTCGCACAAGCAGAATTCCACAGTGCTTAGTACACGGATGGAAAAATGGAGGACACACAATAGATTGTCCTCACAAGCTTATATTTCACTTCTACACAAACTTCTTTTTCACAGTTACTACTTATATGTCATTGTATGGTCATATCACCTCATACTTCGGTACATGACAAAAAAAAACAAACAAAAAAACGTATTCTATATTAGGAAAGCAGGAAGTGAACAAATGTAACAGTTACTGATTGTAAAAGTACCAGATGGAGGGGTAGGATTTAATAAGCTTTGCTTCTTCCTACTCCTTTTGGACATGTGGAACTGGGAACTGATTATGGGATGCACTCAATTGGAATCTGATGCATGTTCTAATGAAATAAAACCATTACCAATTACCATTACCATTACCATTACCATTACCATTACCATTACCATTACCATTACCATTACCATTACCATTACTTTGTAGTGCGAAAACTGCTATATTAGACTCTGTACGGGGGGGCTCGTAGTAGTCAACTGATACTGGAATTCAAGTATGTATCCAACAAAGAAAAGCACCAAACTAAAACCACAAAATGAATACCGAATCGGTTCTTGTAGAACCGTAGCAGGAGCCTGGTTGGCTAAGTTGAACCTGTTTCCAGTGAACGTTGACATCACCGATTCTGGTCATAATTTTCATGGATCCAAGGCCTCGAGTGAGTCCAGTTCGGGGGCCTTAAGATGTCCTCTCTGCTATTTGCAAATAATACGGTCCGGATGGCCTCGTCATGCTGTGACCATCAGCGTTTACTGGTTCAGTGTGTATCTGAGTGGGAAGCTTCTGGGATTCATCACCTCCAAAATCCGAGGCCATGGTTCTCAGTCGCAAAAGGCTGGATTGAGGTCCTGTCCTGTATCTCGAGTGAGGGAAGGTTGGAGTGTGAGGTCGACAAGTGGATTGGTACAGTATCTGCAGTAATGTGGTTGCTGTACCGGACCACGGTGGTGAAGAGATGTTCCCACCTTCAACTACGGTCTCAAACTTTGGGTCAAGACTGAAAGAATGAGATTATGGATACAAGCGGCTGAAATTAGTTTCTTCCACAGGGGGACTGGACTTACCCTAAGAGACAGGGTGAGGAGCTCAGTCATCTGGGCAAAGCTCGGAGTAGAGCTGCTACTCCTTCAGCATCAAGAGGAGCCATCAAGAGAACATCTCACTTTCTGTCATAGTTATCGGAGTATTTTTTACCCAGAACGTTCATACGGCTGACTTTAGTACGCAACAACCTATCTGTATCTGGTTTAAGGAAGACTCACTTCTTGTTCTCCGTTGTGCAGCAGACGCTGGCGTTCGGTTTACGTTGGGATGGTAGCTTCTTCTAATTGGCCCCGCAATTGACTGGCAACCATTCCGGTGTGGAGTCTGCCTTTCATGCACTGTCAACTGGGATTGATTCCAGCTTTCCTGTGACTCTGAGCAGGATAAGTGGTAGTAGTAGTAGTAGTAATAGTAGTAGTAGTAGTGGTAGTTGTGGTTCCATTGTACAAAACAAGAAAAACAGTGCCATCTGCTGAAACTGGACAATCTTGCCCCCTGTGAGGGAGGGGGGGCTGCCAATCCTCCCTCACCGATCAGGCGTACCCCCCACCAACACGGTCATGTTTTGGATTTGTGTATGTAGTTTTTTTCTGTTATTTACACATAAACATTCTGGTTAGTACTTTAGCTACTATATCACATTTGTTTGCCCTTTAGTTAGTTTTTCATATAGAAGTTTTTAATTTAGGGCGGCACGGCGGTCTGGTGGTTAGTGCGCAGACCTCACAGCTAGGAGACCAGGGTTCAATTCCCACCCTTGGCCATCTCTGTGTGGAGTTTGCATGTTCTCCCCGTGCATGCGTGGGTTTTCTCCGGGTACTCCGGTTTCCTCCCACATTCCAAAAAACATGCTAGGTTAATTGGCGACTCCAAATTGTCCATAGGTATGAATGTGAGTGTGAATGGTTGTTTGTCTATATGTGCCCTGTGATTGGCTGGCGACCAGTCCAGGGTGTACCCCGCCTCTCGCCCAAAGACAGCTGGGTTAGGCTCCAGCACCCCCGCGACCCTCGTGAGGAAAAGCGGTAGAAAATGAATGAATGAATGAAGTTTTTAATTTCTCATCGGTTTCTCCTTTCTTTGAGGTGATTGGTTGCGGCACAAGCAATGAGGCATGCCCATATGAGCGCAGGCCAGATGCATATCATCACCTTGACTGAACTCTAAAGGAAGGGTGTTGAAAATATAAAAAATGATACCTTTTATAGAAATTGCCTCACCCTTTCATTGGGGATTTATGGTTGGACTTTCACTGGTAAAATGGGCTGGGTGAATTGTTGGGGGGGGGGGGGGGGGCTGTTGTGTGTGCTGGGGGAAATACTGCTGGACTATCTGGCAAAATAAACCTGAAGAGCTCTCAGCCTTTTGGTGTGGTGTACTTTTCAGAGGCTATGGCTATCCTGGGCTAGTAAGAGGCAATTTTCCCAACTAAAATCTTACACCCGAATGCCTCTAAAGCACAGTCATAAATCTAATGAAATTACAGTAGATCATTGTTGTTGAACGCATCCATGAAATACCATTATACTCTTTAAGTTCTATAATATGCCTCACAGTCATATTACATAAATAAACAAATAAAGACAAAAATAAATAAGGTGTAAAATGTATATAGGGACTCAACTCCAAATTGTCCATAGGTATGAATGTGAGTGTGAATGGTTGTTTGTCTATATGTGCCCTGTGATTGGCTGGCGACCAGTCCGGCTTGGAAGACAGCTGGGATAGGCTCTAGCACCCCCGCGACCCTGGTGAGGAAAAAAAAGCGGTAGAAAATGAATGAATGAATGAAAAGGTTCTCCTCTCATTCCATGTGGAAGTGGTAAGTCTTTGGCTTCTTTGTCCTTCTTCCTTACTTTGTTTGAAACACTTTCTTAAGTTAAGAATGAGTAAATTGGAGGAGACCATCCAAGAGACCTGAGTTCGATTCCCACCTTAGGAATCTTTGTGTGGAGTTAGGAAAATGGATAGATTGATGGATGGGAATGCACTTCTGAAATGTAATTATATTAAAACATTCTGTTCTTCTACTTCTATGAAATACTCTATTATATTAATTATGTTGAAATACTTCATTTTTCTCGACGTACGTAGAGGTTAGACCCCGCCTCTCGCCCCAAAGACAGCTGGGATAGGCTCCAGCATATCCCTGCAACCCAAGTGAGGTATAATAAGCGGTATAGAAAATTGATAGATGGATATATAGGGACTACATGATATTTCCCACTTTCTTTGACAGTACTTGAATGCACCGTAGTTGCTGTGAGACACTAATAGTACCTACTACGGGTGTCACGAAACACACGACTCATGGGACGAGATGATGCATGATATCGGGTCCGCCATAAAATTTTATTTACTGTATTAAAAAGCAACATTTCATTTCATTTTTACTGAACTGTCGGGTTGAAGGTTCGACATCTCGAAGTGTCGTTCTTTTCCCCGAATGCCTTGTTAGCATTGATGGGCTCACCTTGCTCATTATTAATATTCCCATAAGGGGGCTTTGATATTTGGCTTTGAAAATATATTTTTCCGGGCGGCACGGCGCACGAGTGGTTGGCGCGCAGACCTCACAGCTAGGAGACCAGGGTTTGATTCCACCCTCGGCCATCTCTGTGTGGAATTTGCATGTTCTCCCCGTGCATGCGTGGGTTTTCTCCGGGTACTCCGGTTTCCTCCCACATTCCAAAAACATGCTAGGTTAATTGGCCATTCCAAATTGTCCATAGGTATGAATGTGAGTGTGAATGGTTGTTTGTCTATATGTGCCCTGTGATTGGCTGGCGACCAGTCCAGGGTGTACCCCGCCTCTTGCCCGAAGACAGCTGGGATAGGCTCCAGCACCCCCCGCGACCCTCGTGAGGAAAAAGCGGTAGAAAATGAATGAATGAATGAATGAATATATTTTTCCGGGCGGCACGGCACACAAGTGGTTGGCGCGCAGACCTCACAGCTAGGAGACCAGGGTTCGATTCCACCCTCAGCCATCTCTGTGTGGAATTTGCATGTTCTCCCCGTGGATGTGTGGATTTTGAATGTTTGTCTATATGTGCCCTGTGATTGGCCCTGCCTCTCGCCCAAAGACAGCTGGGATAGGCTCCAGCACGCCCCCACACAACTCTTGTGAGGAAAAGCGGTAGAAAATAAATATATTTTTCCTTCTTAACTTCCACGATGTTACCTTGTGTGTGTACTGTATGCTAGCCGTCCTGACTCCCCCCCCCCCCCCAACCCCCACAGAGACAAAATGACTAAGACTGACAAGAGGTCTCACTCTGTTCGCCATTGTTCTATGGAGCATCCAGGAATGGAACCATTGTCAACTTTTTTCCTGCCTGTTTTGGAGGCAAGAGATGAGGGAAAAATGATCCAGTTCATTTTCACTTTTCATGTGATGAATTAATGAATTTATGACTCATTATTCTTGTCACAACTCATCATATTTTCATTTCTTTACACCACTTGTTCCTATACATTATCAGAATCAGAAGAATCAGAAAAGGTTTATTGCCATGTATGATCAAACACATACTAGGAATTTGTTTTGGTGTAGTAGGTGCATACACATCTATTAAAAAAGAATGAGAATACAAAATATGAAATACAAAATATGAAAATACAAAATATACAGAATAACAGTATAAATATATGTACATAGTCTGTTTTTGTTTGTTATTCCGGAAGTGCAGTCTGATTATTATATTTTAATGTGTTTAATATGTGAAGGGGATGCAATATGTATTAAAAGCCAAAATTAATCATTATATAATATAAATATATTTTGACACACAGCAGCTCTATGAATGGCCAGAAGTCCTGGTAATTTAAAAACTACCACCCACAAAGCCACCCACCCACCTCCATCACCTCATTGGTGGGTGAGTTGATTAATGGAAGTTGCATATGATTGTGCGTAAAGTTGTGTTGCCAACATGTCATCTTGGAGCGGCGCACAAGAAGAGGAGGAGAAGAAGTAGGAGGGGTCCAGTGTGCTCTCCTGTGGGGGGAAGCGGAGCATCATCAGCCTATAAAAGAGCCTCCAACATGCCACTGGCCGCTCACTCATGCGCTTGCTACCTGCAAGCGAATTTGTGAGGCTTCGAGTCCGGTTTGCGCTTCGCCGCTCCTGTGCTTTGCGCACATGCTTTTTAACAGCGCCACGTCACTCAACTTTTCCTTGTCTTTTTTCTTCTACTATGCGTTTTCGGCGTGGATCTCCACATGTGAACTTTATTAGACGAGAGTCGGATGCGAGCAAAGTTGACACTCATGACCAAAAGCGGGATTTTGCGCGCCTTTAAGCCAACAAGTAAGTAGGCTGCGCCGTGGTCATGGACTATGGAGGCTTTAAGTCTCTCCGTGAACGCCGTGTCCCACACCGTGGCGGCCGAGCTGAGCCCAACCGACGACCCGTTCAGCGGACCCATCACGAACATCGCGCCGTGGAACTTCACCATCTTGGCGCTGCTCATGTTTGTGGTCACCTCGCTGTCCCTCAGCGAGAACTTCCTGGTCATGTTCGTCACCTACAAGTTCAAACAACTCAGACAGCCGCTCAACTACATCATAGTCAACTTGGCCATTGCTGACTTCCTGGTCTCCATCACCGGAGGACTCATAAGTTTCCTGACCAACGCCAGAGGTTACTTCTTCTTGGGCCAGTGGGCCTGCGTGGTGGAAGGCTTTGCTGTCACCTTCTTCGGTAGGTCGCTTTTTTCACTTTATCTGAGCTGCAGGTGTCAGTGATGGAGGGGTATCCAAAGTGAGGACCCGGGGCCGTTTACTGCCCGTGGCTGTTTTTTATTGGACATTCAACATTAAAGTCAAAATATCAACACAAAAAGAGAATAAAAAAGGTTGTAATTTTACGAGTATAAAGAAAAGTAATGTCATTTTAGGAGCATGAAGTTCAAATATCAAAGAAGAAAGATGTTTTTTTAAAGTCATATGTATTACGGAAAGCAGGAAGTGAACAAATGTAAGTTACTGCTTGTAAAAGTACCAAATGGAGGGGTAGGATTTAATAAGCTTTGCTTCTTCCTACTCCTTTTGGACATGTGGAACTGGGAACTGATTATGGGATGCACTCAATTGGAATCTGATGCATGTTCAAATGAAATAAAACCATTACCATTACCATTACCATTACCATTACCATAATATGAAGAACAAATTGAGTTGTTATGTTAGACATTTTTTTTAAATATTAAGTTAATAAAATAAATCTTACGAGAAGACAATTTAGAAAAAAAGTTGAAATATTTGGGAAAAAAACAAAATCTGAAATAAAAACATAGATGTAATTTTACAAGATATTTAGAGAAAAAAGTAAAGAAAAGTTCTCTTATAGTGGGAAAAAGTCAGAATTTTAATATTTTAAGAATAAAGTTGTTTTATGAGACAAACAATGTCAATATTAAAATATTGAAAGAAACAAATAAAACAAAAATATCAATATTAATAAAAAAATTGTTGTTGTAATATGGAAACCAACAAACTTTTTTTTTATTTTTTAATTTGAAATTGGCCCTCAAATTTTTTTTGAAATTGGAATTTTTAGAAAATTAGGTTCGGTAATAGGATATATTATTATGGGAAAAAAGTCACAATATTATAATATAATATGATATTATTAATATATAGGGTTATAATAGTTTTTTTTTTAAATGGTGATTTCAGTTTTTTAGAGTCATATGTATTATGGAAAGCAGGAAGTGAACAAATGTAACAGTTACTGATTGTAAAAGTACCAGATGGAGGGGTAGGATTTAATAAGCTTTGCTTCTTCCTACTCCTTTTGGACGTGTGGAACTGGGAACTGATTATGGGATGCACTCAATTGTAATCTGATGTATGTTCAAATGAAATAAAACCATTACCATTATGAAGAACAAATGGAGTTGTTATGTTAGAAACATTTTGTAAAATATTAAGTTAATAAAATAAATCTTACGAGAAGACAATTTAGAAAAAAAATTGAAATATTTGGGAAAAAAACAAAATCTGAAATAAAAACATAGCTGTAATTTTACAAGATATTTAGAGAAAAAAGTAAAGAAAAGTTCTCTTTTAGTGGAAAAATTTTAAGAATAAAGTTGTTTTATGAGACAAATAATGTCAAAAAGAAACAAATAAAATAAAAATATCAATAATAATTAAAATATAAAAAAATGTTTTTTTTTTGTTGTAATATGAGAAACCAACAAACTTTTTATTTTTATTTTTTTTATTGGAAATTGGCCCTCAATTTTTTTTTTAATTGGAATTTTTGGAAAATTAGGTTCGGTAATAGAATATATTATTATGGGAAAAAGTCACAATATTATGATATAATATATTATTAATATATAGGGTTATAATAGGTTGTTTTTTTAAATGGTGATTTCAATTTGGCGTACATACTAGCATAGCATACATAGCATAGTTTCTTAAAGCGAAACCACAATTTCTTTTAGAAAATCTTTCACAATCCCTTTTTCGAAAACCATCTAATTTCAGCAAGCTTTCGGTGCTGTCCTTGAGATACGTACGTACATTTGACAATAAAGTCCTTAAAAGTAAACCGCTAACAACTTAGCATCGTTTGATATGCACACTGTGATCATGCATTAACACGTAAACTGATGATAACATGTAAATAGTTGCATCATCTTGTTGTAGTTTGATGATTTAAAACACGACCAAAACTTCTTTCCGAGGGCGCATTGATACCAGCTAACCAACGCTACGTGAGCAGGAAGTGACCTAATCTGTTCCAGAGGGCTCGGGTCGGCTATCGTTTCCATATTATCTGATACTGGTGCCAAATTTGTAGTTTTGAACCGGTACGTCAAAAAATTAAATGACAATTTAGTAGACATTTCACAAAATTGGAGCAGAAAATGATAATCGATACAAAGTCGGAATAGGGTTAATTCCATCCTTTGGGTTGAGAGTTCTTGCCCCAGGTGGAGAAATTCAAGTCCACAGGGTTTTGTTTGTGAGAAAGGGAATGGTTGGAGCGTGAGATGGACAATGCGGATTAATGCGGTCGCTGTACCGATTCCCATCCCCACCTATGGGCCAAAAAAATGACAAGCAGAGATAACGAGTGTCTGGACTCACTCTTAACGAACACGGTGAGGAGCTCCATCATTCCAAGTAGAGCCATTGCTCCTTCACATGGAGAGGAGCCAGTTGAGGCGGAATCGGGCATCGAGCCCGGATGCCTCCTGGACGCCTGCCCGGTGAGGTGTTCTGTGCATGCCTAGTTGCTAAAGGGCCCTGGGGGGGGGGGGGGGGGGGGGGGGCGTCTTGGTATCCTGCCAGTGGAACTGCGACTGGTGGTTGGAGACCCGGCAAGTCTGGACTTCTTTACCGAGAGTGTTGCCTCTGAATGGATGGATCGAATGGATTAATAAACTGATGATTATTTTCTTAGTTGATTAATCTGAAGCTTGCTGTGTCGATTAATCCAGTAATCGGTTAGGCCTGAGAGGGACCAAATCAGTAGGAACAAATACTGAAAAATATGATGGGCTGAAATAATATATTTAAATTTTTACATTTAAAAATAATAGTTGTGAATTAATTGAAAAATCAATTAATCATAAATTATTGCTATAAAATAGTAATCGTAACAGAGGTGTACTTTTGTGAGTCAACACTACTTGGAATTGAATTTCCACCATGAACGCGTCATGTGGTTTTGAATGAAAGATCTGGCTCCCCGACTGGTTCCACAACTGGACCCGCAAAAGAATAAATATCCCAGTCAGCAAACGTAAATGGTCTCTTGCTGCTGGTGCATGACTCGTCATAAACGGGCTACCCGAGCTGCGAACGCTAATAACTAGCTCCATTCAATACACAGATCTTTGAATTCTTCTTGGATTCGGTAATAACGTTAAGATCTCATTTTGACAACACCGACGCCCGCGTTACAGATGAGTAAGTCACAGGACGTCCTAATTACACGACTTGGAAATGTTACTCCCCGTGTAAAATGTTAATGTATTCTGGGCAGAATAGGAAAAATCACACACGGTGACATCACAGGGGTTATTCTCGTCATGTCGTATTACGTTGAAAAGGTTTCGATTTCATGTGTTTCTAGCTAAAATCCTCCATATGTAAAAATCCTTAAGGCACTGACTTAATAATGTTCAGAACCACCCATATTGCTGTATTAATTATATAATCTCAGTAAGACATAAAGAAACATGGAGCACACCAAGCAGAGGTAGAATTATGGGGAAACAAAAAACGGCACAAAGGGAAGCAGTCGTTGCGAAAAAAACGAAAGGAAACTCATCCATCTTCTATGCCACCGGTCCTCACGATGGAGGCCATCCCATCCCATCACCCTGGACTGGTCGCCAGCCAATCACAGGGCACATATAGACAAACAACCATTCACACTCACATTCATACCTATGGACAATTTGGAGTCGCCAATTATAACCTAGCATGTTTTTGGAATGTGGGAGGAAACCGGAGTACCCGGAGATACCCAAGCTAAGAATCGAACCCAAGTCTCCTGACTGTGTGGCCAACATGCTGGCCCCAAAATAAGCCACCTCACATCTCACATTTTTAATCCCTCAAAAAAAAAATCCTTTCCAGGAATCCAAAACACAAAACATGTTTTTACTGTAAACAAACCGTCAGAAGATCAGGAAGACCTGGATTCCCATTCGTGTTTGGAGTTTGCATGTTCTCAATATTCCTCATAGACGGCGATGCTATCATACTTCAACTCGTAGAGCTCATTGCTAGCTTATAATGAGAAGTTCACCATAGACGTGTTCTACGTGACGGCCATTTTTAATGACAAGCAGACTGAGTGGAGATGTACTTAATAAACTGGAATTAAATGTCACATAAAATAGCTCTACCTCTTCAGTCTGTCAAATACTACAAAATATTTTAATTTTGTATTAATAGTCACATGGGCTAAAATTGGACTAAATATGTCAGGTGACAAAAGGGCTCAATATTTTTGGCTCGCATTAAGTGCTCTCAGAAACTTTGAGATTCAATTTGGTTCCTGCTGTGCCGGTTGTTGAAAAACGTAAATAAATAATGAGGTTTTTTTTTTACTTTGAAAAAATTTAAAATTTACAGGTAAAATACATGTACCACTGTTTTAAAAGAACATTTTTTTTGCATGTTCATGTCTTTATGCTTCGCTGATCATGTTTTTTCATCAAGTTTTAAGTTTTTTGTTGGGCGGTCTTTGAATGCACCATAGTTGTTATGAGACACTAAAGTGGAACCTCTACACTTTTCGGATTTTCTGAAGCGGTGGTGGTGGGCTGCATGGGACTGTCACCGCAAACCATTTTTTCAATATCCTCATTATTTGTCAAATGTTAAATGTTAAATGTAAAATGTCAAATGTCAAATGTCAAATTTAAAATTTAAAATTTAAAATTTAAAATTTAAAATTTAAAATTTAAAATTTAAAATTTAAAATTTAAAATTTAAAATTTAAAATTTCAAATTGGAATTAAATTTAAAATTTAAAATTTAAAATTTAAAATTTAAAATTTAAAATTTAAAATTTAAAATTTAAAATTTAAAATTTAAAATTTAAAATTTAAAATTTAAAATTTAAAATTTAAAATTGGAATTAAATGTCAAATTTGGTTTGCGGTGACAGTCCCATGCAGCCCACCACCACCGCTTCGGAAAATCCGAAAAGTGTAGAGGTTCCACTTTAGTGTCTCATAACAACTATGGTGCATTCAAAGACCGCCCAACAAAAAACATAAAACTTGATGAAAAACAATAATCAGCGAAGCATAAAGACATG